>NW_009612132.1:0-31306 GCF_000690535.1 Cariama cristata
GTATATGGAAAAAAAGGATTTAAGACTGAGAAAAAGCACGCCCTGAAAGGCATGTTAGCTTTTCGGCAGTCCTCCATCTCACTTTTTGTGCTGTGGTTTGTTACTATGGCAGCTTAGCGTGAAACCCAGCTTGGAGGTAACTAAATTCCAATAAAGTCGTTGGAATTGCTCTGCCTTGGCAAACTCCTCTGTGCTCCTGTGCGCAGCCTGTCTTCTCCTTCTTCCCCTTTCTCCACCCCACAGGGAACAGTCTTGTGTGGGAAACTAATACACTGAAGTTATGTAAACTCAGGTGGCAATACTTAGATGTTGCACAGAAAGGGTAGTTGGTTAAATCAAGTAAGGGATTCGCTGTTAGAGGTTTGGCTCTTTAGAATCTGTTCTTATTTCCTGTAGTTGTTTGGAGAAGTCCCCTAATTACTTTTCTTCACTTCAAGTGCAGTTTCCCCCTGAATATCAAAAGGCTTGGTGAAGTTTCTGTGTTGTTTTAGGCCATCACGTGTTGGAATTTAGTGTTACTAGGAACAGCACACAGTATCAGTTGATGAGTTCAGAAAACACTGGAAACGTTTTTTGACTAAATCATAGCTTGGACTAGATTACATATTTGATGTACATTAATTTTTTAACAGTGGGAATAAGTAGATACACTTCTATAACCGCAAGTGTAACCTAGCTTGATAAATTATGATGGTCTGGAGTCATGTGCTAGTGGCTAGTTTTCTGCAATATTGAAATTGTCATTACAGTTTTTCAGTAGTTAATATAATCTAATTTTACAGAATAGTTCTATTTTCTAAGTATTCCTTTATGCTCAATATGCTGTTCTCTAATGCTCACTTTCCTTTTCCTTCCCCCCATATCTTCTAGGGTCCAAAGAAGAAAAAAAAGGTAGGTAGGCAGAAATATGCTGTAGTTCACATACAGTGTTTTGACCCTTGCAGTGTTCATTTAGATAGTGTGCCAGCACAATTCTGTTATTATGGAAATTACATGAGTAAAATTACAGAGCACTTCATGCAGAAATTAAAGCATCAGTTACTTCTGCACTTAATGTCTACAAAACAATATTTTTAAGAGTATTTGTCATAATAAAGGTGTTGTGACACCTAAATAGTATGCAAATGTGCGTTTTAAAAAGTTTTTTTTTTTTTCTTATTTTTTAATCTATATTTCTTCTGAGCCAGTTAGTCAGGCTCAGTCAAATTTGAAAGAGGAACAGCCGTCTCCAGGACACTATGTGTATGTGCTGTTTGCAAGGAGGCTGAGTCCTGTTCCTGCAGGACTGCTAGAGAGGTGGCGAGCACAGCCGCTGTGTGTTTTGGCTGGGCAGAGAGCCAGTGTCCTGGCGTTGAGCCACAGGCTGGACACAGAACGTGATGGGGAGGGGGGACAACAGACAGAGATCCACTGGAAACTGGATTGCATAAATTCATCCTGAGGATTATTCTTAATTTGGTGATAACAAAATTATCCATCCTTCCCCCCCAAAAGAACATATTCAAATGTATTCCTTGAAGAACTGTGCATCTCAATTTTGTCAGTACTGTGTTAAGTCGTAAGAACATGAAAAGAAGTTGACTAAAAAGCGATTGTAAGTAATTGAAGCAAGCAGATTTTCCATTGTCACTGGAAGAAAAGTAATCAAAGATTTTTTTTTTTCTTTTTAAACTGAAAGGAACTGATTCTTCCCTGAAATCTTAATGGGTAGAGTTGTGTTTTTTGCTGACTCTGTTCTAGGAGAATTTTGCAAATAAATGCTTTGGTAACAAATGTGATAAGATTCCTGCTAACAAATGTGATAAGATGCCTTCTGACTCTGGTGAATGTATTTTTGTTGTTGGCACTAAATTTTGTTCAAGATTTGTGATAACCTTTGTATTCAAAATTACATTTATGTGTATATTTATTGCCATGTAAAATGAATAGCTTTCCAGGTAGTTAATTATATCTGAAAATATACTAGTCAGAATCAAAATGTGAAATAACAGTATTTGTAACACAATTTTTGTGTGATGGATGACAAAGATTTTTCCTTGACTATTTTTAAGTTCCATATCAACTGGATTACTTCTAACAGTGTTTACCACATTATTAGGATCGCTCAGGTGGAGTGGGTGTGAAGACTTCATAATACCATTGTGTGTGTTTGCAAGTGTCTGGACTTAAGTCCTCTTTTGTTGTCTCTCCCTGTCAGCTTTGTTGGACCTCTTTCTTTATTGTCTTATTTGCACCTCTGCAAGGTGGGCACTGTGCTGGTTCGGTACCATTCTGTACCCATTTTTCTGTGGAAGAGGAGGATTGGATTCCTGACAGATGCCTTTGATCCTTAGTGCTTGTGTACATTGTCATACCGTCCCATTATATTCTCTTGCTGACCCTGGATGATACTCATACTGTTTTAGTCATCTCACCTTACCTGACTGAATCCTTGTAAGCCCTTGTCTCTCCCCAGTGATGGCATGGGGACTGGGGATTCAGCTCTCTGATGTGCAACATCCAGGTTAGATGCCTAGATGGAGGATGTGTCTCCTCCTCTCTTCACATTGCATTGCACTCTGAACCCATTTATATTCTATATTTTCTATGTTTTAAAAAGGTAAACATTTGATTTGATTTCGTTGTCTTTCATTTCTGTGTGTGTCAGTGGCAGAATACCATGGTTCAGCCAGTACATAGATACACCATCAAATGCAAGTCGTTTGTTTTCCTTGACGTCTTTTGTGATCCATACTTTTGCTTTTAACCTTACTTCAGGCTGCTGTCGCTCTTTGTTTTCTCTGTATGCTGGAGCCTGTGCAGAATATAATGGTTTATTTTCTCACCTGTACCAAAAAAAATAGCCTTATCTGTCCCACTCATAAACAATAATGTTGTCTGTGAATTAATTTTGCGGTTCAGTACAAAACCAGCCTCCTTGTTTTTACAAGCTCCATGAGCTTGTTTTGGTTCACTTCCTGGCCCATCTTCCCCCCCCCTTTTTTTTTTTAAACACCTGTTGACTGCAAGAGTATTACACCTGCAATACAATGGCAGTGTTACCTGTGTAAACACTGAGTAAAACTGACTAGAGGTAATTTAGTGCTTAGTAATTATGCATTTGGTGAGGACTGCAACCTTAGGTGCTTTGGCTACTGCATTAACAGCAAATCAGTATCTTCCTTCTGTGTGTCTTTATTTTAAGTGCTGTTTTGTAGTGACAGTGCTGATCCTACACATTTGATTAAGCATCCCAAGATTCTGTCAAAGCAAAAAACAAACAAACAAACACAAAACCCAAAGAAAATTATAATAAAAAATAAAAGTCCATCCAAGGATTTTCTTTTTTGCTGGTGAGGAAGATAGTCAGGGGCCATTAGCAAACATCTTCAAATCCCAAGAGAATTATGCTTTCCACATCCTCGCTGTTAAAATCTCTTGAAGACAACATGGCATCACGTGCCCAGAACCAATTATCAAATTTTTACGTGTATCATCACTGAGGAATCTATGAATGCTTTGAATTACAGGACAAAAATAAGTGTTCTGTTTTGGTTGATCTGTTCCATCACAGTAGATTTTGTGTGTTTCTTACTTTGTCTTTTAGTTTTTTAAAATGTCTACCCAGATCACAAAGGATTGATAAGGAAGATGATTTGTGAGAAACCCAAATTTAAAATACAGTTACTCTAGGATTAGATTGAAGGGTTAACTGTGTGGAGTTGCAGTTAGGATTTTGCGACAGAAAAGAGAAATCTTTGTTAGTTGTCTTGTGAATTCAATACTTCTAAACGTCAGACTTGCCTGTCCCAAAATATGTTTCCCAGTATTTCCTAAAATGTTTGAAGTTGTAACATCTACTTTCGTAGCAGATCTACCTGTTATTCAATTTCTACATTAAAACAAGAGATGTTAATGTTCTTCTATCGTGTTCGGGAATGTCTAGCATAGACTAATATATTAATTGTAGGAGCATATGCATCATGAAAATGAGAAGAAAATTGAGTCCAGGATGTGTGTTGCTGTTCTGGAGGCTTTATTGACTGTGTAGGGAGCCTGAAATCTTAATTCAGGGATCACATTAGGGCAAAGTTATAGAGGGCAAATGCCTCTCAAAATGTATTAAAATAATATTGACATTTCTTTTCTTTTAATTTGTTGCGAACATTAAGTCCAGTGGCAAAAAGAAAGTTAGCAAAGCTGAACAACTGAGATTACAGAAAGAAGAAGAAGAAAGGAGGCTGAAAGAGGAAGGTACTGTGCACTTCATTTATAGGGAATAGGATGGCACAAACACTTATTTTAAATAAATAGACAGAAAGTAATTTCCTAAACTATATGTGTGTCAATATCTATCTCTGTTTCACAAACACAGGTGGTTCCTCCCTCTTTTCTTGCATGGGCCAAATTCCGTGTTACTTGTTACTACATCTTACTTTCCTATTAGAGTTACACTCTTTTCTCTAGTTGTTTCTGTTGCGATTAGGAGCTTGGGAAGGAATATGGCTGGAAGAATTAGATCCCCCCTGCCCCTTTTACCATTATGCTTTGAAATATTCTCAGCAAGTTGGAAAGCCACAAAACACTGCATTTCCTTCCCCTTCCCCCCTCCCCTCCCCAGCCTGGTTATCAGTAGTCAAGAGGAATTCTCTGAAAAGGACTTTTTCCAGAAAAGGCCAACAGAATACTTCACTTGGCAGGGGGCTAGCTGATGTTCTGAAGGGTGAGCAGTTAAGGTGACTACAAACTAGGATAGATTAAAGTGTAGTTTCCTTGGGCTGCTTCTGTCTCCGAGTGACTGATTCTTGATCCACTTCTTCAAGATCTTTCTATTGTATATTGCTGTATCCCTTAAAATGAAATCCCAGTTGCATGACTTACCTGTCCTCACCATCTGAATGTGTCTGGTTCTGCAGTTTAGTATCACAACCCAATTCCCCTGTCTGAACATCAGATCTATCTCTTCTACTTCCCTTTCTGCCATTAATCCATCCTGATGGGGGCTTGGGCATGCTATGACTGCTAGTAATAGTGACTACTAATCAGTAGTAACCTTTGTGGATAGGGATAGCAGCTCAGATGAGTACAGGCAGATTTGGGAACTGCTGTTGTTCTTACCTCTGTGCAACACAGATAATACTCGAAGTGATTTACATGTAGAGGGTGACTGACACTCAAGCCGCTGTTTGGGAACCCCTGGATTGACACATAGGCTGTGCTAGCTTAGGCTGAAGGATTAGAGATTGAAATCAGTTTTAGTTTTCACATCCTCTCTGATTTTCTAGTCTCTATAGCAGCAAAGAAAAGCTAAAACTGTGATCAGGAGTAACTGATCCTGAAGAGGATTTCAGTGAACAAATAGCTATGAGATTGAAGTTGTAGGAAACCAAAGATTGTAGGAAAGGCGAAGAGTAATTTGGGACTGAACCACTCAGTTTCACCATAGACTTTGGATTAAGAGCCTAGGTCTGTTGAAGCTGTAAATAAAAGGAGAGGGCATTCAAAAAAATTTCAGGGGGAAAAGAGACCCTGCTGATCCTTGTCTCCACTTGCATTGTCACAGGCTGATAGGGGTAGTGCCATAGAAAGTGTGTTTTAGTACTATGATTCAAATTAATTTGGCTCATTTGGAAGATTTCTGTGCAATATAAGATACGTGTTTGTATTGCTCATTATTATGGTTGTTTTATCATTACAGCTAATAACAAAATAATTGGTCTGGTTTTATTAAGCAAAATATAATTATGCTCTTGATACATTTCCCAATCTTCAGAGGAAGCCCAATTTCAAGCTCAACAAGAAGAAACAGCAAGACTTGAAAACGAGAGAATTGAACAAGAGCAGATGGAAAAGCTTGTGGCAAAAGTTAGTTTGTACTCACTGAAAAAATCTAATCCTATTTCTAAACTTGTGACAAGGTCTGTAAAATGTTAGTAATTTAGTGTGAGAATAGAAATGAATTTCCGTATGTCCTTGGTGTTGGGAACAATATAGAGGGAGCTTTCTGGCATCACTAGATTAAAATTAATCATTAAAATCTAGCTAAGCCACTGAAAGATACTCTTATATAAGATCCCATAAATTGAGAAGGTAGTGAGCTGGATCCGTAATAAAACAAAATGCATGTAAAGTCAAGGGAAATGTATCCTTTCTATATCTAAACTATTTCTATAGTATCCTTTCACTAAGCAAATGTTTGGCTTAGTGTTGCTTTGGTTCAGAAAAATTCTCTGAGGCAAGACAGTCTGGCCTGGTTTTGATACATAAAGATGTTGTGGTTAAATACAGTAACTTTTGTGATATGCGATACTCCAGTTTGAATAAATACCTCTCTTTTCCATTTTCACTATACTTGTAATTGGATGTAGTTTTTGTGTTCCCCATACTACATTTGTCACAGCTGTAGCAAAAAAATTGTGGTATAAATTCTGTAAGTGGTTACATGTTAGGGCACATACATTGATATGTGTGTATATATACAAGTGTGTGTATATTAGGATGTGTGTATTTATTTTTCTGAGAAGACTGGAATTCAGAACAAAAACTGATTGGTAATATCTAAATATTTTTGTGATTTTTTTTATTTTTTTTTTCTTTAAAAGGAGATTTACTACAAAATATACATATATATATTTTTTTTTTTTTTTCAGGAAAGGCCACTCTTGCCTGTACCTCTTGTCCTTCACAGAATATTTTTTTTCCCCCCCCCCAGGGAGAAGAGGAATTTAAAATAATAGAAATTACAAAGAAAAAAAATCTTGCACACGTTTTTCCAACATATGCTTACATTTTTTAGCAGCTCTCATTAGAGCTAGTTCATGGAAACTGTTCAAGTGAGGTTAACAATCATATGACACATTATGTTTATCATATGGCTCAGCAACTAATGTGACGACAATAACATATTGCAAACTACTGCAGTCTTCTCAGTTAAATGTTTCATAAAAAAGCAAGTTATCAGTGTTCGGATTTGTTTAAATTATAACTCATTCAAATATCCGAAATTTTTTTCTTTGATAGAAAACAATTGTAAAAAGTAAACCAAATATTTAACTCCTCTGTTTGAGAAAGAGAGAGAGAGAGAGATGTATATCTTTTAACAGGATCAAGAACGAAGGGAGTCTGAACTATCAGAACTTCATTCACTGGAACAGAAGTTTTTGTCTGCACAGCAGTGGAACATGGATTATAGAGCATATGCAAAGGTAAGTTTTCTTTCCAAAATCTGCCCAGTGTCATAGAGGTTCAACAGTGAAGAGACTTTAGGCTATGTCTCCATTACAGGATCCAGGAGTTTCCATTTTTTGAATTTAGGTGTGTGCTATGACTGTATTTCAAGTTCCATCTCAAGGTAGTAACTGGCCATGCTCACTCTCTTCTATATTCTGTATGTTGGTTTACACAGAAAAGAGACGTGGACAAAGAGAAGCCTTTCTGGGTGATCAAAGTATTAGGCCCCCACAGTTCATCCCAGCAGTCAAGAGGAATTGTAATTTCAGATGTTCCAGTTTGTTTCATTCATTCTACTTTTAAACATTCCATAAAAAAGCTCTACCAAGGCATAAAAATATTTTTGTAGAATTTGAGACAATTGACAACATTTGTTCCAGGCTGTCACAGGTCATCATTCAGAGAGAGGTTTACCAAAACTTTGAAGGACATGGCATGAATCTAGGTCAGATATCAGGGCTGGAAATATGTGAAAATTCAGCTAAGAGTTAATGTCTACAGTTTAGGGTGATGTACATGGTGGTTGAATCACCACCCAATAGTACTCTGTACCTGTAAAATTAAATTTTAAATAGTAAGCTATGGAAATGCACTAGTAGAATGTTTAATTCTTGTGAATCCATCTTGCAGAAACATCATTCAGTAACAGTCTGACATGAGATTTGGTCACTTTAGTTCCAGGTAAGGTTAAATAGACTTGTGGACACAAGGATTTTCTTTGTCTTGTATATCACTTAATCCTTTATAAAGCCTCTGCAATGCAAATTTAGAATCGTAGGATAAATCACGTTAGAAGGGACTTCTGAAATTCCTGTAGTTCAACCTCCTATACAAAGCAAGGCAAACTCTGAAGTTAGATCAAGGCGCTCAGTTGAGTTTTGATAATTTCTAAGGATGGTGATACCACAGTATCTCTGAGCAACCTTTTTGACTGCTTTACCACTCTCATTGTAACAATTTTTCTTTAAATGCAATTGGCATGTCCCCCTAATTGTCGTGGCGCATCATCCCTGTGCACCTCCGAGGAAAGTTTGCCTCTGTCTTCTCTATAACCCCTCTGTAGGTACTGGTAGATTGCATTTGTTAGTCCTCTCCAGTCTAACAAAGCTTTGCCTTTCCTCACGTGTCATTTTCTCCAGTACCCTCACCATCTTAATGTCTCTCCTCTGGACCCACCAATTTACCACTCTTGTACTGGGGGACGCAAAACTAAATACAGCACTGCAGATGTGGCCTCAGGAGCCCTGCAGAGGGAACAGTCCCAGGCTTGCTCGTTATGAGGTGTCAGAAAAAAGAAATTGCCGGGATTCTTTTAAAAAAAAATTTCTGAAAAAAAAAAAAAAAAGGAAAATATCTGGGATTTTACATTCTCACCAGAGGTTTCCTTAACAGCTGAATTGATGCTGGTAAGGAGGAGGAAATCTCCTTCAGAGGCAGAGAAAGGAGGAATAAACATGTTGGAATAGAAGGCTCTTAAGCAGCTTTATTGCCAGTGTAGGAGTTTTCCGTTTTGTTGACAGTATCTGGTTTGAGAACCATCTGCCTCTTCCACCTGCACTGGTTCCTCATTTGTTCTCAGTCATGAATTCTTTCAGCCCCTCGTTTCGGTTCCTCATCTGTTTTCAGTCATGAATTCTTTCAGCCCCTCGTTTGTGGCAGGTGCTGAATTCATTGCTTTTGTAGGCATGCAAGCTCTACCTAGCAGAACAGAAACCACTGATAATTGAGTGAGTATAAACAGCTAATTTTGGGTGGGCAGAACTATCTTAACACATTAACATCAAAGTAAACCATTTTTTTCTGGCATAGTGATAAGCCAGGTGATGTTACAGTCCTGTTTAGATGCAGGTGTGAATGTATCACTATAATATATTTGTCTTTCAGAATCCTCCTTTTTCTTGTAGTAATAATGGTCATTTGCACCACATACCTATATCTGCTTTTCTTTGAACATTTTCTGTAGTGGGAGCATTACCTCAGTTGTGATGAAAGTCCTGACCCAACCGTACTGCAGGAAATAAATACTTTCATGAGCTTATGGCGTGAAGATCAAAATGAGGACATCCAACTTGTGATGGAGAAGGGGGAACAGGTGCTAAATGTAAGTATTAACATGGTATTTTTCAGTTTAAGCTTACCAGAGCATATGCTTAACAGCCCCTTCCTGCTGCTTTTTTTATTTTATTGTGGCCAAATGATGGAAATTTGCTGTAACCTTCAAAACCCAAAAGTTTTTCTTCAATTTTTACATTTTTTTAGTTACAGATTTATTGTTGACTCTAAAGATGACTATTGATTTTGAATATGCAGTGTATTTAAGGGATTTGTGTGTAATGTTTCTACACTGAGCTCTAGTATGCCAACATCCATCTTCCCTGCTATCCACCTTCCCGTCTTTAAACAGTCTTGAGACAGAACATACAAGCTCATGTCATATATAGATGCTTCAGTGGACAGCAGCCTTATTGTGTAACACTTGCTGCCAGTAAAGTGTCATGTAAGAGCAGTTGTTCCCAAAATGCAATCCACCAACCATTGATGACTTGTGAAGCAATTTTGAGCAATTTGTGGCTGCTCTGTAAATTTAGAATTTTACTTTCATTTGTGCTAACTTTATAGTGTTTTTCAGAAAGTTAAATGGGGTCTTCCAGAAATTAGGGGTAAAAGTCGCGTGCATAATAAAAATTTCATTGGTCTGGTTTAGTTCCAAGTGTTAGATTTCCTATCTTGCAATGCTTGCTGGCTGCTGCAATTTTCACCTTCCACATACTGCCTTTTTCTGAATCAGTGGGGAATGTGCTAGTCCTTTCCAAGAATTTCAGCAGGTAGGCCCTCCCTTTCTCTTCTACACTGCAACCCAAGCAAAAAGCCTGGAAATTGCCCGCTTCCGTTCCTTCTTGGCACTCTTCTCCCTGCTGTCACGTCTTTCCCACAGACACACTCTTCTCCCCCACTGTATGTGTCCCACCCAGCGCTGAAGCAGTTACAGCTACTTCAGGTCCTGTAAACGTATACCACCTTGCACTGCATGTTGATAGAGTATTATGTGATACTAGAAAACAGGCATTTTTGTTTCCCCCCTACTGCAAATGCAAGGTGATGTCAAAAAGATTGCCTGTCTTCTCTTGGGCTTAAACACTCAGCGTTTCTTTCCTACTCCAAATGTTTTTAGAGAAACTGTTCAACACCCTGAACTGTGAGATCACGTAGGTCAGCAGTTCAGAGTTGGCAAGGACCACCTTGCTGTCAAGGTAGACCATGTTAAAGGTGCGATATAAAAAAAACAGTAGTAGTTACGATTCTGCTGCTGGTTTGGCACACCTTTTATGAGCAGTAGTGCTGCAATTCCACAGGCTAAGTGGAAGAAGAGTCTGGCAAGTCTGGAAGGGAGGGGTAAAATATAATCTCATCCTCCCTTTGTCTCAGTCACTTTGGCCAGCTAGGAATTTTTTTAGTTCTGTACAAACATTTAGATATTAAGATATTAGCATGTAGTGAAAGACGACAATATTATGACAGAGCTCCAAACTTCGTGCTAAGGATTGTTCTGAGAATTAAAGTGTAAGTGTTATATGTCTTTCCATTTATTTTTTTTTAAGATTTCACAGTTGAAATTATTACTATAGAAAATATGGTTCCAAAATAAAGCTGTAAACTTTTCATTAAAACTAACGTTTCATCAGAAGGTTTCCTCATATGACCGATCTGGTTCAACAAATGATCTGTTTCATAAGCTACAATTTCACAACCTGCAGGTGAAGGAATTAAGTAATTGGACTAGAGGAATGAAGGCAGGCAGACTTGACCCTGGAATTTCCAGCACTTTGCATGGTTGACTGTCTTATCAGATAGCGCTGACTTAGCACAATTTCTAGATATATAGTAGAAAAAGATTAATTCTGTGACCAAGATGTGTTTAGGTACAAAGGAAGCAAGTCTGCTTCGTTTTTTATGACAGAACACACAGTATATTAAGGGCGATGTCAAAACAGAGATACTTTTTCCACATACAATGTCTTCTAGTTAATTGAGAAGTTGCAGTTTCTTTTATTGGACACAACACCAAATGAGATAACAGAAAAAGAAACAGTCCAGTACCAGGAATCTATTCTGGAATTGCAGAAACTCCTTCATCAGAAGTACGACGGAGCTACAGAGCACCTGCTTAAAGTAAGTAAGATTTACTACTTTATGTGTACTGCACATATTATAATTTTAAAGTTAGCTACAAGTGTCTTGTTGTGATGGCTGTTTTTTTGTGTTCTTAAACTGTCATAGAGATTAGTGTGTGAGTTTCCAAATTGAGCATTTGAGTTTATAAATTGTGTGGTGTAGCAGACACCAGACTTGCAATTCTTCAAAACCCCTGAAAATCTTAGCTTTACAGTGGAAATTCTCATCATTAAGACAATTAAATTATTGTAAAATTTTGCAAGATTTGGAGATGTTGAAAACAAGGGGCGCTGTATGAAATCTGTTTCCTATTTTATCTCAGTGATTTAAATTAAAGGTAGTTGACTGTACAAAAAAAATTGCAAGTGTGAAAAGCAGGTCATAAGGTTAGCTTGTACACATTTTAAAATAAAATTCATATGACTAAAATATTTTCTAAACTAAGATCTTGGGAAGAGTAGAGTGTTGAAACAAGAACATGAAAATGTACTTGGGAATCGATTTTCTGGGTTGCATGTATAGGTGATCTTGCTTGCTATTTTAAGTATATTAATCATAGGTAAGTATGTTTAGCAAAAGAATATTGCTTGAGGAACTAAAAAAAGGAAAAGGAGTAAAGGAAATAGTGAACCGGTTGTATATTGATAGTCAAAACCCTCTGCAAATTAAGAAATGTTATTGATTGTCTTTATTGACTTTAGGATTAAACTCCTAATGTAACTATCATTTCACAAGTTTTATATTGACAAAATTATAGTATAATCTGTGCAGTGACTGTGGGATAGGAGTCCATTATTACTCAGTAAGTCCCTTTTTTTTTTTTTTTTCACCATTTGCAGTAAGTCCCTTTTTTTTTTTTTTTAAACATTTGTCCTGAGAAGTATTTTTGAGGGCACATGGTTAAGGGAGATGGGCAGTACCATTGAAGGGGATAATGTAAGATTCCATATTTGGCAGTATTTGACTGCCAGAATTGATGAAGTCAGAGGAGGAAAAAGAACATAGTTAAAATTTTAACAAAGAGAATTGAGTTTATAACTGTCATGTTTCAGTACATAAATACAACATACGTGAGCTTGGTCTGGTGTATTTTTATTCCTACGTGCCTTTTTTTATTCATTCAAGTGTAAATGTAAGTAAATCAAAGTAATATAAATAAGAAGAAAACATGATTTAAGTGGCTTTTTTCTTTGTAGACAGCTAATATGTATGAAGATCCTGAAACTGGAAATATGCAGGCAGTCATAAAGAATAAAAATGTTACTTTCTGTATTTGGGCCAATCTGAAGAAGAAAGTAAGGTACAGCACACTGAAATTCTTAATTTGAAATGAGGCCTGGCCTTGTCTACCCAAGTCGAGTAAACACCAAGAACCAACTTCGCCTAATCTTTTTCATGTTGAGTAGCAGTCATTCTACAGGCTCCAAACTGATGGATTTCGTACCAGCCTCTTGCTAAGGAAGGTACTGGTTACATCAGAGTTTTATTAAAGAAACAGGAGTGTTTTATGTATGTATATACATGTATTTTTATATATAAAATTTATTCCTTAAAATGCTAGAGTAGAACCTGGTTGCTACCAGGACAATTTTTAAAGGCAAACAAAACTCATACAGAGAATTGAAGTTCCTCTGGAAGTAATGTTTCTTGCTGATGCCTTAAATAGTTTCTAAGCTATTACAGTTGCTTGCAAAGCAGTGAATGATGCTTTGTGCTCAGTTCTCTGTTACAGAAAAGATTCTAGAGCCTGGGATGCAAATATCCTCTGTGGTGGGTTCTGAATCTAAGATTATTTTTTTTTTATTAGACTACCATTTAACTGATACACTTTTAAAAACAAGATTTTGAGCAGACTTCCTACTCCCACTCTGCAAATACGAGAAATAAATTGGTAAAAGGACTTTGACTTGACTAAGGACCTGTTGCTGTAGGCCGGGCTGAGCAATGTCAGAGTGACCTGCAGGAAGAGCCCGTTTCGGTTAGCGTTAAAGCCTTTTGTTCGGCTTGGAGATGCACTTAGGATTTTCAACCAAGAATTAACCAATAAATGTTGCTTTACCTTTACTTCCGTGTATCTCTTTTGGTTTTATGTGGAAGATGCTGAGACTGATGTAACACGGAGAGCTCGTGACTTCACCTATGTAGGATTTGCACATTAAGTTAGTCAGTTTTACCAGGAATGTACTGTGTAGAAGAGCTGCCGCCTGATTCTGCATCATTGTCATCCTATCGGGACTGTTTTTGCAACTCCTGATCCCCTTAATGCAGTTTCAGCTTTTCTGGAGGGGCTTACAGGCAGCTGTCATTGCAAGACAGGAAGCATATCGTGACGTCCCACTCTATTTCTTAGACTGCACCATGCAACAAAAGAGAATTTAGGTGACTTTTGATGTAGAACATCAATTTGAATACTTATGCAGAAATACAAAAATAAGCATTGCCAATCTTACTAGGGAATGTTATTTTTGCAACTGTTGTTTACAGGTTCAAAAATCACGTGTTTTGTGATGCACAGCATGGATTTGATCTTCCAAAGTCCCTGGCCGTGAGCAGTGTTGCTGTTCGCGTATTGCATACTCATTATGATCATGTATCTCCACTTTGGCTGCAGTGTCAGAGCATGCCAAAATTAGAAGTCTTAGATAGCAAAGAGTTAATTCAGCATTCGAAAGACAATGTAGAAGAACCAGAAGAGAAGGAGGAGAAAACCAGAGAAGAGCCCAACATGCCTGCTGAAGAAGCAGCATGTTCTGACGGGAGAAAGGTAGGTAAAAAACCTCACTGAAGGGTATTCTGCATTGCTGTTGTTACTCAAGGCCCAGTCACAGTGTAACAGCTGCTTAATGTGCCCTCTGCCCGAGAATGCCAAGTTTTTAAACATTTTCTAGAAAAAGGCAACTTGTGTTAATACTGTGTCATAGATCTTCTCAAGGGAATGGAAAGATGGATGACCAAAGGTTGTTGTACAGAAGGTAGAAGGGAAAGTTTGGACTCGGTGTGGTAGTTGCCGTGCAGTTGGCATGCGTGAGTTGGCATTTGGTTGGCAGTTGAAGAGCAGGATCAAGCCATGAGGAATGTCAGGTGCTGTTGTAAGATATTTCCAGAAATCTGTGACGTATGTGCAGATGAATGGATTTTGCTTCTGAGAAACTGACAGTCCCGTAAAATCACTGCAGGAGTCCAATTTTAGGAAGATCTGTAGTGTGCAGAATAGAATTCAGAGTTCAGGAGGTGTTGGTTATGCAGTTATTTGGTTGCTCCGTGTCTGGATGCTGCAGCCTTTCCCACGAGAGGACTTTCCCAGTGCTGTTTGTGGCTGCCGGTTCTCTTACTCGGCACTCTTCAATGGAGTATGGGGGCTTTAGCTGTTGTGGAGGTTGCTTGGTTTTGCATTCTTCTTGCTGGGTTTGGCTTTTTCATTTTCAGTATCATCTGCGACCTGCAGATAAATGACTTGGGTTCTCTATCTAAAATTCTGCACAAATAACTGTAGAACATCATGTTTTATACCTTCTTAATATGTTTGGAGCAGTGGTCTTTGCCTTTTTCCTTTTCAGTCCCCGACACCTTTGTAGTGAATCAGTGCCTGAAATCCCATTTTTCGTGGTTCTTTTTTTTTTGTATGACAAATCTTGTCTTTTGGCAGTTTCCATCTACATTTTTCAGATTTTCTTTGAGCTCCTCATTTCACTCTTTCACTTCTTCTTTCCCAGGTCTTAATCTCTTTCTCTCAGTCCAGTTCTGTGAATTTTCCTCTTCCCTCTGAAGACTCCACTTCTCTCAGCTACTGCAGTCTCTCCCCTCAAGAGGAGTTCCCCCGCATTTCTGTGCATAAACACTTCTTTCCGCTCACCTTCTGCCCTGTTTCAGGAGATGTGTGTTCTTCCCAGGCAGTGGCAGGCACAGGAGGTGCCTGTGCCACTGCAGGGATGGCTCCTACACTGAACTGCTGTTTGCCTACTGCTGTGCTTCCAGAGGAGTCTGCTGTTGACAGGGATGAATTTGTATCTGGGTTGGAAATTTGGCTGGAAATCTGGGGTAATATTTTGAAAATAGAAAACAGTGTGAGAAACAGAATAAATATGGGCAAGGCACGGGCACTGCAAGGCGGGGTTCTGGCAGAGTTTCAGTATGACTTTGTTTTCTACATTGACTTAAGTTTTCTTTGTGTCACGCTTCTAGCTGTAAAGTCAGCATAAACGTAATTTTTGAGTGCACACACTACTAAAAAGGTTAAGTGCTTGTATGGTACTTAGGGAGCTCGAGGTGGAATTTGCTGGGGAAGTGGAGTAATTATCTTATGTTTCTCGCTATTTATGTATCCAGTTCCAAAGTTGGAGAGTACTTTTAATCAAAACTATTTTTGCTAGGTAGGTCAAAATGATTTCTCCTAAAACCTTGACCGTGTAGCGAGATTGGTGTAAATGTTGCTGGAGGAGTGGAACTGCAGTCTTTCTCCTTGGACCTCCTTGAAGGAGGTGATAGCCTCTTCTTTAGTGTGTCTGTCTCTGATGAAAAAATGTCTTTTGCTTTTTAGAGTGCTATCTCATTCAAAGAAAACAGCAATAGCATAGCTGATATAAATGAAACAGAGGAAGAAATTGAGAAGAAGTTGGAAATCTTGGACATAGCATCACAAGGTATTTGGTTAGTTTTCATGTGCAGCACTGCAAAAGTACTTACTCTAAGTGTTTTATTTTATATATGGAATCATTGTGATATAGATCTATGTGAATGCAACAAAGTTTATAAATATATTGATGTTTTGATAACACTTGAGTTTTGTTGACGTTTCTGTTAATGATTGTTAAATGCAGGGAGAAAACAGAACAGATAGGAAAATGGATTTTGTCCCCACACTTTATCTATTATTTGTGTTTATGTACATGCTTATTATGTTTAGGCACATTTGTGTATTATTATGCATATGTTTATGAGTGAGACACAATCTTTATGAATCTGCCAGGCTGTCTGGTGAGATTGACTTCCTCAGAAAAAAAAAATGATTCAAATGTGTAATGGTGGGCACTCAGGTAGTCTAGGTATTAACTCAGTATTACTTTAATGTGTGCTTAAAGCGAGGTACATGCTGATACACTTTGCTAAAAGAGGGCCTAGTTTTAGGAACTAAAATCATGTATCTGTCCCATACAAGTTAAATTACAACACTGAAGAAATTTGTAGTGTCCTTTGGTTTAGTAAGAGTTGAGTTTTCTTGTAGTACTGTCTTAAATAAAACAGCTGCAAACTATTCAGCATAGTTTAGCTGAACTGTATAGCCTTTTCCTCTTTGTAAAAAAACTAACAAACCAAAAAAACTACCAACAAAACCAAAACCCCACCTCACAACACTTTCTGCTGAGGACAGTCCAAGCAACCAGTTGTCAGACTAGACCCTAAAGACCACCCAAACAAGGTGATGTTCAAGAGAATATAAAGAACTTGGGCTTCATTTAGAGGAATTTGCTATTTTATTTCAGTAAGGCTTTGAAAATCCCTACTGTAGTATTAGGTGAAATGTATGTGCAGAGAAGTGTATTAATTATACCTGAATGTCTTCAAGCCTTTTTATCTGCCTTAATAAGGAGAGAAGGCTTATGAAACTATGCTTTTCCTGATGTGCTAATAATTTGCAAACCTATTCAACCACTTTTCAGAATAGAGTTTGAAAAGATACTCAGTTACCACAGATTCATTGAAAACAGGCAGCCAGGTAGACAAGAGGAAAAAAACGGGGATTCAACAAAAGGGAAAAGTGAGAACTACTGCAGTTCTCTGAATTTAACTTCATTGTACCATTGTTAAGTTAATTTAGCTTGGTAGAATGATTACTATTGTTTAGAAGACACTTAAATATTTTTGTATTATTTTAAAAAGCAGTTTAAAGTGCAAGCTACCACTGTAGCTGTAGTAAAATGTTTTTTACTTCCTGTAAATTTTTTGCTTGGAATAACTGCAAAAGGACATCATGTTGTTGTGTGAATACACTAGAATAAAACCTCTGCACAATGCAACTAAATCTAATGTTATAAAATTAACCATTTTGTTTTGTTTTTTTTAAGCTTCAAGACAGTTTATATAGATATCTGTCAATTTTTGAGATTATCTCATTCTCTAAAAGCAATTTTCATAACAGTTACAGTAGCTGTTTTTACAGTATTGAACACATTTTCTTGATCCCTGTCAACAGTAACTTCCATACTCCTCCTGTAACGTCCAGTGTGATGTTTTATATGGGCTAGTTTTTGTTTTGTTATTTTTTAAAGAAAATATTTCTAGGCATTTTTATCCATGGCACTGAGGCCTTCTAATAACATTTTCCAAATAATTAAAACTTAAATTCATACATAATTATGCATAGAAAAATATGAATTGTCTTTGTAACCTGAAGATCTTGTTTTATGTTAAATCCCTCTTGCTCTTCATAAATATCGTCTGTCTTTCATCCTCAGCACATGACCTGTAAGTGCCTTATATCCTTTTATTTAGTTGCCTTGTTTCTCTTCATACCAATACAATCCTACTAAACCTGTCCAGAATCTACTGTATTGGATACTTGTAGAATTCTTCTGTGATTAATGATGTGGCTCAGTTTGTCAGTAAAACCTTATTCCTATGTAAAGCGTTTTGAATTGACTACAAAGATCAGAGCTTAATCTGTTAAAAAGCTGAGTACCAAAACAAGAAGTGCTTTTCATTATCCAGCTGTCTGTCTTTATTTCAATTAATTATTAAAAGATTTGGGGAACACCAGTAGATGGTGCTGAAATGCTGCAGAGTGTAAAGTAAAGTACTTCAAGCATCTGGGCTTTTTGTGCAAAAGTGAAAAATAATAGAACTGGGAAATTTTGGTAGCTTGGTTATAAGCACCAGCTTAACTCATGTCATTTGGTTATGTGTGTCTTTTTTTTTTTTTTTTTTTTAGTTCAGGCTCCACTGATGCAGGAAGAGATGAATGAAAAAGAAGAGGCAATAACTGATGAAAATGTTGTTGATTTGCAACAGTTTGTACCGGTGGGTGGTGTGTACCGTGTCGATGCACTGCAGCTTCCACCTCAGGTCAAACAAATCAAGGACTGGAGTATGGTGGAGGTGAGTGAGGAAAGAGATTACCCCCCACTCAGTCCTCTTCCCTCTTGTCCTTGAAGAGCTCTTCCTGAAGTGTCGCCAGTATGCAGTGTACATGATTTCCTGAGCAGCAAGCTAAAGGACCAAGTTTTCAAATAATTTTTCAATCACTTGGCAGACTGTTGGAGCAGCTGGGGGGGAACAGATCAGCCTGCACTTAAAGAGGTGTGTGCTCAGTCAGCGCTCATCAGCATGGCTAGCACAGCTCGTTGTGCTGGAAAATGCCCTTGGCCAAAGTAAAAGCAAAGAGAGTAGTTCTTGGTTGTCATATGTGAAAGGTACACTTACTTAAAGGAGGATGGTGACAAAATTACTGCCGATCCAGTTCCAGGCTCTGTGAGATGTTTGAGGACTAGAATATATTGGCCATAGTTTTCACACTCATGGGGCCTGATGCAGCGCTAACCTATATCACACTTCTTTAGTATGAAGCTGAAAACTTTTAATAAGTGAAATTCCCATACATACTAAGAAAGCAGGCATGGGATCTTTGTTCCCAGCTGAGTGCACAGTCCAGCAATACCAGCCTCGTCTGACCTCTTTGATTCCCTTTTAGACTGTGTCGACAAAGTGGAATTATATCTGCTTTTGCCTCTCAGGTAAAAAGAGAGGCAAAAGAGACTGTGGCTCTTATTTAAAAATGACTATGCCTGCCGTGTGGCACTGCCTTGAGGGTGCCATGGACAGCACATGAAGTCAGTCACCCTTCTGCTGTCTTCAACATTGTAGTTGAAATGTGCAATATTAGCAAACCATTAATACTAATGAATTTTAAATGATGTGTCAGGAAACTCTGCAGGTGATTAGGTGGCCTTAAAGGAAAAAAAAAACAAAACAAAAAAAGTAGGCTACTAAAAAAAACTTGCCAAAGGTACTCGATGTTGGATTGGAGGCATATCCATATCCCCCAGAAGAGACTGAAGATGCCACACATCCACCAATACAGATAACCCTTAAGCTTTCTGACAATGTGCTGTATTTTGAGGATCCTGTGATAGCCCGATGGGATCCTGCAGGTACAAACTTAGGACATAGATTTATTTTAAGTTTGTATAATGAAATTTACACCTGAATTTGACCATTTCCAGAATCCAGCTGTAAAGATAACAGCCAATTCATAGCCCAGAAAAAATTTGGGGACTTCAGTGTTAATTGATTTGGGGTTTCGGGGCAGGGGGGTTTGGTTCTATTTTGCTTCTGCATCATAGCTGATAATGGACTGCTTGTTGAGGCTTTTTTAATATGAATGGAAAAAAGTACACACCATTCAACTGGCAGTAGTACAACTGTATATTACAAATCAAGTTTTGCCAGGGTGAAGCCATGTAAAGTCCACTTTGAGCCAAAAATTAGCATCTAACTACATGTATTAGTATTAAGTTAAAGTATGAAAATTAGATGTTAAAAACCAAATGTGATGTTCTAGTTATTAGATAAATACAGCATACCTCTGACTTCACGTTCATGAAAAAAAAAAGTGTAGAACCTATTAAAGTGGTTTGATGTTTGAAGTTACTCTTGAAAGTGAGCTTGTGGACTGCTATACGGCAAGTAGGAAATGACAGTTATGTTAGTATTTGCATTTCTTTTGAGATTAAGGAGAAGCTTTCCTGTCAAAATTAGCCCAATCATGTACTCAAAGACAATTAAAATGAGGGGAGTTTTTGCCTTGAAGAGAACAGTCTTTATTTTGTGCCTAATGTTTTATCTTAACTGTGAGTGAATATTA
The DNA here is from genome assembly GCF_000690535.1 of Cariama cristata. Classification (NCBI taxonomy): domain Eukaryota; kingdom Metazoa; phylum Chordata; class Aves; order Cariamiformes; family Cariamidae; genus Cariama; species Cariama cristata. The sequence goes on from NW_009612132.1 coordinate 20,240, forward strand.
GCTAACCTAGGATGCTGTTACTAACTAATTCTTCTCCAGCACACATCACAAACAGAAGCTTTACATATACATCTTTGTATTGTATATTTTTCTTTTGTAAAGGCCAACAGTGGAGAACTGATGGCATCAGCAACATAACGTATGGAACACAAGAAAAGAGTATCACCTTTGAGATGGGTGCCTTTTACACAATAGCACTTTTCCAGGATGCTCATCTCAACATGCCGTATCAGGCATGGGAATTGCGACCTACGGGTATGGATGAAGCATTACTTACAGTTACTACAGTCTTTGCAACAATTCAGATACAAATTAAGGTACTGTAAATAATTTTTTTTATAAAACATTTGCAGATTTAAAAAAAAAAAAAACTATTACAGTATCCTTTAAGAACTTGGGATGCTTCCACAAGAGCAATTTGAATCTCAGTCTGCATTAGTGAAAATGAGGGAGGATCTCTTCCTTTCCAAGTGCTGTAAGGAGCAGTACTGGTGATTTAATTTCAGTTATTTTCTGTGAACTGGTCAGAAGAAAGCAGCTGTGTGATTGTTCTGCAAAGTTCCAGTAAGCACATGGTTTAATATTGACGCTACCTTGCTGAATTCAAGACTCTTTCACCAGCTAGAGACTTAAAAATTGTTCCTCTCTCCTCCCAACTCTAGCAAGAGAAATAAAGGCATTTCAAGCAACCTACTACTAATGCTACTTCTTCCTGCTAAAGCTTCAAGGTATGCACAATTAGCCATATGCTCATTGCTATATAACTCAGGTGAGTAAAAGACATGATATTAAAAGAGTCAGCAGGAGCATGAGCATGGGCCAGTAGACCAGTGTCATTGCTGAAATCCTAGAATGAAAGTTTACAGCCCAGAGTGGTAGATAATGGAAATGTATGCAGTATCTAGATATTAATATTTGATGCCTGAAGCAGAAAATAACTTTCATGACCAGTAAGTTGCTTTCACTGCTTTGTACAACAGGGTAATCAGTGTATGTTGTCTTCAGTAGTAGTGGAAGAGAAAGATGTGCTTTCCCATGTCACAGGAAAATGGAGAAGTCTGGCTGATCTCAGAGCAGTTTTAAAAAAAGCTGGTGTGAATATTTTCCCAGGACAGTGTTCTCACAAATATGTCTCTGCTAACAAGAAGGTGAGTGCAAGAGTGGATGGATTTCCTGTTGGTTTTTCCACCTGTTTTTCACTTGGGTAACATTTTCTTGCATTATGATGACCTGTTGTGCAGCCTCAGATGGCAAGTGTACAAGTGGTCTGCCAGCTTAGGCAGTGGATTCTGCTTAAAGCAAGCTTTTTCTTACATTTTGTATAAGAGAGGGAATTAGGCTGAAGGGTGGGTGGGGCTGGAAATAGAGAGGACAGGGCAATAGAGCCCAGAGCAAGGGATCATGGTAGATAGAGCAACAGTGAGGGATGGCAGGGGACAGCAAGGGGTAGCAGGACATAAAAGGAGCTAGTGGGGGACAAAAGGGGATGAGGGGATTAAGAAGGAATAGCAGGAAGGAGAGGGGTAGAGAAAAGGGGCAGGAGCGATGGGGGAGGGAGGGTCATCAAGAGGGAGAGATATCTTTCCAAACCTGTATTTTTGCATTACAGGCTCCTCTAGCAGAAGTTAGGGCCTATCAACAGATGGCACTGGTTGCGTCTGCTTTTGCTTTTGCCTGGAGCAAGTGGAATGGTGAAGCCGGTCACAAGCAAGTAGTGTTCAAGGTTTGTGGATTTACACTAAACTTCTAGGGAAAACCAGCATAGAACTCTATCACAGTTAAAGAGACAGAAACAATTGACTTTAAGTTACACTCATCTCAAACATTGTCTTCAACCCCTGCCTGTGCTCTTAGAACTGCTGCACTAAGATTTGGGGTTGGCTACTTAGCAGTGTTCATCAGTAAAATTTCAGAGCCTGCTTCATAGCTCATGCATTTGTGATATCTCTCATGGGACACACCTCTCGCAAAGACACTTGCTAATGTGCTAGGATGTATAACTGATAGGTTAGCTAGTGGGATGATATAGCTGGATGTTGATTTTCGTGAAGTATCCTACTGTAGGGCTCCTCTGAACAATCATAAAACTTTCAGATCAGATGGCTAACATCTAGAAATTTCTTCTTGTCCATATGGGGTTTCATTTGTTTCCCACTGTAAAGGAGGGAATAAGCAACTTACATGTTTTAGTTCACAGTTGGAAAAAAAAAAAAATCAATCAATCAATGCTTGTGGTTAAAACTTCTCCCAGACAGAAAAATACTCCCAGTTGTGGGTGTAGATAGAGAACATTCCATACTGTTGAAGTCTTGAGCAGCTTTCCCACTCTTGAGTTAAGCTAAATACTTGCATGTCCCATGCATTTAATACATAATCCCAGGAACAAGAACTAAAACAGAGGATGCATGTTGCACCTAGCTACTGGATTCCTGGGAAAGAGAACAGCAGCATTTTACAGAGGCAAACTAGTAGGAAGATTCTGGTGTTGATACAGTACCTGATACACAGTCTCTTAGGCAGAGAGCTAATACTGTTTTAGGGGTTCAAAGCAGTGCCTTGGTTTTGTTTCTGTATTACACTCATGAGTATACCAAACTTTAAAATTTCATAGTAGAATTTATACTTTGTCAGTGTCACAGGCTTCATCTTACAGCATGTTTTTTTCTGCAATAGGTAAGTGAGCATCTTAAAGCAGATTCTGTCAAAGACAAAGACTGGTCTCTTTATATGTTTAATGGTCAGAAAGCACAAAAGCTCAAGATCACTGAAACCAGTGAAGCTTTTTCAGAAGAGCTAGAAGAAGATTCTGAATTTCATTCCACACTCTACCATATGCTTAAGGACTTTGCCAGCAAAGAAGCAATTGATAAAGTAGAAACAGCTAGCTTCCTGTTTATTGATGTTGTATATCAGCTACTCCTTGCTACAAGACTTTTAACATACTCTTAAATACTGCATCCTTTAAAACTTTCAATAAAGTTATTGAGTCTTAAATCTTTTTCAAATCAGTGAAACGGCTTCAGTGACTAAAACGCAAACATTTTATTTTTGTTAAAGCAAAATAAGTTGTTTATTCTCTTGTGGCTAGACCATTTAGTCATATTTATTGTTAGCTATGTTCAAAATTACTAACTGTTTTATTGTAAACCTGAACAGAGCTGAGACTTTTAGGTACTTGTAAAGATTACTTCTGTCAGAATGGGGAAAAAAAATTTCAATTTCAAGTCATGCTTTAAAAAAAAAATCATCTTCCCAAAATACACCTATACCCCAACAAAACCAACCCCAAACATGTAACCTTAAATGTACTATCTCAGCTTCTTATACTGTCATCCAGAACTTGGAAGTATAATTACAACAGTCAGAACCTTTGTTATACTGGGGGTGGTCCATTGTGTTGAAGTCCTGTATATGGCCACAACAGTTGCTGTAGTGAAGTCCAGGAGTCCCCAGTTCCTACAGGTGCTGCATCTGCTGGTCTTTGAAGCGACAGCCCAGTGAGGAAGCTTGTAAGAGCAGCAAGCAGTACCAGGATGGAAACAGAAACCCAAAGAGTTTTGTTAGCGTTGGAAAAGGAAGTCTTGAAATGGGATGCCCACGATGACATTAAATTGCACCTGCACAGAAGAGTAAGTCATAGAGTGGTTCAGTTTTTCTTCAAAACTTGGAAACCCTCTTCCCACACCACTCCCCCACCCCAAAAAACCCTAAAGCAAACCAGACCCCACAAACAAACATACAGATCCTTAACTGTCAAAAGCGACAAAGTTGTTACTGCATTGGGAGCTATGTACAGTGGTTGCTTACGTTCTGGTTTAAAACGCAGACTTCAAGCAAGCAAGTTCTTGATAAGCTATTTAGGTGACTGATCCAACTCTTAAGTCCATCCATGCTCCCTGTACCACACACTTTCTGAAGAGGCTTCACAAAAGCTGCCTTGCAGATCATCAAGAAATCTTGCTTGTAGAAAGCACTGAAAGTGCTGGCCTTACGTTTTACTGTTTTTTAGGGTTTGGTGCCTGCCTTGAGGTTGGGGAGAAGTCTTACCCTCACTGTCTATCCAAATCCTAGACCTCTCATGACATTGGGTACCTCCATCCTTTATCAACCAACAGAAAATAATTATATTTATTCTTGCTGTCTTCTCAGTTTACACACTAACCTAATTGTCTTGTCTCCCCCTTGGTCAGGAATGCTCAGCGTTGTATATTCCTATGGAATACACAGTTTCTCTGCAGAGACAGCAGACCTCCTTTCCAAGGGGTGCTTGTTTAGGATGTCAGTCTCTTCCGTGACTTAAGATATTCAGAGCAGTTAGTTGGAATAGTCTGGAGTTAGTCTTGATAACTACTTACATCACAGTGTGTGCCAAAGCTGCTGGTAAGTTTTCCCACAGGCCTCAAATCCTTGATCATTTTTACCAGAGTACATGTTAGCACGGCCTAATAGCCTAGCTGTCAGAGAGTAACCAAAAGAGGTGGGATCACAGCATGAGGCTCCTCTTTACCTCACCATTTAGGATCAGTAACAAATCCCTGGTGGGGCAAGTTTCTGGCACTTGAGATTACTCATTCCCAGTTGGTTTTGTTTAAGCAGCAGACATTAACAGCCAAACCAAAGCGACAGCTTTGCTTCCTCTTCCCATATCTGGCACCCAAACATTGCTTTGCCTCACAATGTGAGAAAACTTACACTGACTCTAGGTTCCATTTTGATGAATGTTTTCCTTTTTCAGAGATACTTTCCTTCCTGGATGGCTCTTCTTGTACTTCAGCAGGTGATTCCGACTGCTCGTTTCTGTAAGCAAACATCAACAGTTCCAAAGCTTTTCCATCAAGCATTCAATTTGACAGAGCTCACAATAGCTTGACTTTATAGCCCTGACCAGGTGGTGGGCAGTTAAGAGTTCGTTAAGAACAAACTGACCACCCCTGCACACACACCTCAGAGGAGGTTGCTGTTGAACTTACTTTGTTTCAGAATGTTCATCTTCGTACTCTGCCCAGGAATACGTGCTAATGAACCGCTGTAGTGAAGGACGCTTCTCATTTTGCTTTGCTCCTAGTCGTCCCCTGTCATATTTTAAACAAAGTTGTCTTAATTCCCCCATCAGATACATAGCAGGAAATTAGAAATTCAGTAGCAGCCTACTCATTTGGGTAGGCCTTAGACAAATAAGTTTCAAAAATATTTGCCTGAAATTAATATTTTTTTTTAAAAAAACCAAACAAAAAAAACCACACCACTCCAAAAAACCAGATCCATCAATGTCAGCTGCCTAGATTTCATATTTTAGTTTTAAAGCAAGAAAGTCAAGGTAATTTTTAAAACTCTCATCCTTTAAATAAAAACAAACAAAAAAAACCAAAACAAAAAAAGAGTTGCAACTATAGTGAAGCATGTAAGACTAATGTGAAAGGTGTAGCCTAAACATTATTATACCTTAAGATGTTCCATAAGCTGCTTAATAGAGGCACAGTTAGAGTTGACAAATATTTAACCCTACTTAAAGACAAGCCCAAGTAACTTTACCAACTGCTTGATCTCCTGTTAAATTTATCACTCCGTTCATCTCCATCAGGTTCATGGAGCTGGGCCTAGAGAAGAAGTTTGACACACTTACTGCATTGGCATTTTTACGCTTCAGCCCAGTCAGTTTTGAGAAGGTAAAGCGCCTCACCACCTGGGAACCCTTACTTACCAGCGGCAACCCAATACCTGCATTTCCAGCGCTCCTAGGCAATGTTGCAATGCTAACTCTTCGTAGGGATGATGATGGCTATACAAATAAGAGGCATTACTGACTCTATCAAGGAATGACTGGATTACTCACTGATCACATAAAATACCATCTGTTTTTATACAAAATACATTAAAAAATAGATGTCGATACTTAGATTGAAGTGACACACAAAGAAGAATCAAATCATAAGCACGGCCCAAACTAAATTCTTTAAAGCAGCATTTTTCCACATTAACTGCTTTTTCCCCCTGCCTAAGCATCTGAAGCAAGGCTGGCTGCACAACTTCCAGCAAAATACCAAAACTGAACGTGTCTAAATTCCCTGTGAGCACCATTAGGAATTCCTACAAGTCAATTTGAATTGCTCCCACCTATTTTTTTTTTCTTCCTCTTTCTGTGCTAAACCCTTCTTCTGTAACCCCTATTAACCCCTATGATAGAACCACACATGAACAGTATTTCTTAACCTCTGCATGAGAGCACAGCCATCAGCTTCTGTGAATACTTCATCTTCTAAGTGGGACCACATGCAGTTCCCTTGGGTTGGTGGGGGGAGGTGGGAGTGACTGAAAAATATATCCTCATGTTTGATGACATCAGTCCATATTTGAGACAGAAAACCACACAAATCAAGCATGTACCAGAGCTCCAGGACATGACAAAGCAAAGAAAAACACATACACACATTTAAAAAAACACATTTGAAATTTCCTGATAGGCTGTAAGGGCCATTACCTTAAAGTTAAAAGAATTTGGTAGCTTTTTATTCGTAGATTCATCTGTGAAGAAATCAAACATCAGAAAGGCTTACAGGAATGTAGTGAGCTTTATTTGCAACTAAAGGTCTGACTTTTTGCAGTATCTATTTAAGCAAAGACTGTATCAGTACTCTCAGAGAAAGCAGAAATGAGATTTCAGAAAAAAGATTTCTATTTCATTAGATAGGTTCATAATATTCACACATTTACGTCCTCTACAAGCATCAATTTCTGTTGCTACCATTAAATGCATTCTTCTATTATAGAGGCAGCGTCCTGTTACAGAACAATCTTTTACAGTCAGGAATAGCCTGTGATTCAGAAAGCTCCTGCAAGGATTTTACTGGTGTGTAAGACTACCTTTTGTGTTTTTAAAAATATGTGCTCTGCCAGAGAAATATTAAATTCTGCTGAAAAACAAAGCCATAAGTGCACAGTGCCACCTGAAAACCTGACTGCTGTACCATCTGCTTAGAGGGCAAAATTCAGAGCACCTGCGCTTAAGGAGTCTGTAATTTGTATTTAGAAAAGAGCTCTGTAGAGAGCAGTCAAAGCTCAGCTACCTAGAAATAGCTACTGGGAATACTCCAGTGTGAGTGAGCACCCAAATTTACTGCTCACAAGGAGTAAGATTATCACCACTACATCCAATGCTCTTTTCTAAAAGCCAGAACTTTACTGCATACTTGCAAAGTTTCCCTCCACCCTGAGACTTGTAACAGTTTACATACAAGCCTAACTTCAGAGAGTTGTTTCTAATACTGTCAGTAAATTAACTAATTTTTCCTCTATTTTTAGGAAAGGAGATACAACAGTCATATAACCCCTCCACCTAAGATGTTATGCTTCAACTTTAAGGGTCTGTCTGGCAGGTGCTAGAAAGAGGAAAGATGAAGCAGCTTTTATTCGTTACCTCGATCTCCAGGAGAACTAAAGGATCTCTCATTCTGGAGCAGGACCTGTTTCAGCTCCTCGAGTTCTGCATGTTCTTTTGCGTACATGCGCTTCAGGTTTTCCACATGTTGAATCATTACTTCCACAGCCTTGCTGACACGGCTCTCCTGACAGAGCAAGTGCAACAGCAGCAGAAAAAAGAAGCAGCTCTTTGAGGAACTGCATCACATTTAGAGTTTAAGACTTCCCCACACACACCACCCCTTAACCATCTACTCTCATCTTGTATCACTGATACAGCATCCTCTCATTTTTGTCCACCCTTTCAAAAAGTTTCACTACAACCCATCTCCCAACACGTGCCTAAGTTACGTAGGTCTCATTTCTCCACTGATTACTCTTACCCTAAAATAAATTCATCTTCATTTTCTGAGCCCTTACAGCTCCTCCTCTTCTCTGATCTACAGTCTCAGCTGCCACCACGCATTTGCTAGTATTGCCAAGTCATATTTTTGTGCTGTTCTTTGGCGTTATACACAATTACACATAACATTTGAGCAGGTCTCTGTAAATTTCCATGCATTTAGCTTATTAGCTGCCCTTTCCATAAAGAACAGATACCATTAGAACATGAAGACTACTGTTACCACATTGCATTCTTGTGCTCCCTACTGTATAGATCCCTCTGCTGCAAATGACTTTTTGGATTTTTGTGGGGGGTTTTTTGTTTTAAAATCAGGACCATATTTCTGATGCATGTTTTTGCACAATGCTAGTGCAATGTAGTTGCTGTCAGTGTCTGGGGTACCTTATAACAACACAAACAAGGATCTGAGAAGAGAAAGCCAGGACTAAGCTGTACCAGTCAGTCTGCATTACATACACAAGATTCTCAAGTCTAATTCTCAAACCAGAAACCTAGCAAACAGATGCTGCTATCCCTTTACATCTAGAAGCTTTTAACTTTGTACAAAATACATTTACATGGAAACAGTTACCTGGTTAATAGCTCCCAACATCTCTGCTCTACTGGCAACTCGGGCTGCGTACTGGCTAAGGAACTGCAAGCTTTTCTGCAACTTCTTAATGATCTCCTGTGCTTGATTATCTTCTTCACACAGAGGAACTAAAGCCTAAAAACCATATCAGTAAGAAAACCAGTGTGAGCTATTATTAGAGAGAGAAAGGTGAACCCAACTAGTGACACTGAGGAGTTGTGTTCAGGCCCACACAGTCACCAGCATCCAACGTAACTTGAATACAGACCTCTAGTATGCAGAGACTTCAGATTACCTAGCATAAAATCAACTGAAGACAGGGGTTCTTGCCAGATATTTGCACAATAGAAAAATCCCCCATTGCCCGAGCACACGGTACACTCAAATGAAGGTTGCCCCTCAAATGCTAAGTCTCCCATATTTCAACTGCATCACTTAAGAACTCTGTTCAGATTTGTATATAATGTATTACACACACACATCATAAAAAGCCGTATTGAGAGACACTTTCACAACCATTCACCCCATCCAATCTACCAGCCTTGGCCAATACTAACCTCTAACATCTTTAGAGCATTTGTGATCTCCTTTTTTAAATTTTCTTCAGCCAAGTCTCGGGACCTTTCTTCAAGTCTCACTCTCTTGTCCAAGGTAAACAAGTCACATTTAAAACCTAAAGACAACCTCAGAAATTCAGCCTGTTATGGGAGAGGAAAAGATTTCAGAATAAACCAAGCAATGCAGAAGTTTTTAAAGTAGATTTGGATACTGACATGGCATTTAGGACTATACCCCATGAACAAAAGTTATACAAGAGATACAGAAGAGAAAGCAAACATGGCCCAATTCCCCAAAGCCAGTCTTCCTGCCTGTAGTGATGGGGGAAGTAATCTGCAGCCAGAATAGGTGATATCCTGGCAGCATGCAGTGTGCCATCTGTGTCTTGACAAAACCGTCTTAAATTAGCACACTCTGCCTGGGAGGAGGTCACAGCTATGCTCCTTCAAGCTTGCAAACAAATGTTTCAGTAGTGACAAACGTTTTGTTCAGTTTTACAGATTTCCACCTTTTCCCATCCCATCCCTTCCAAAATTTCCATTGGGCTTGGAAAGACAAATTTCAGGAGCCAACTTACAGAAATACATCCAGTTTAAGCTACTCAGCACCATTCTTCTACATAGGACAAGTTATTAATCAGGGCTTATCTACAAGATCTTTCTGTTGTCCGAGATACTTAAGGATACAAGCAGTCGAGACTTACCTCCACTTCTTTCTCATTAGGGGAGTCACTGTAGGATAAGAAGCAATCATGTAACAGACTGCAGCTTTAAATTCATACCTGCAGGTGATCATTGAAAGTCAGAACACTTACGGCTCATTTTGCTTTGTTTTATCTCCTTTAATGCCACCTGCAGTGGGTGAACTCCCTGAGAAGAGAGGAAAAAAAAGTTCTCAAACAAAAGTGAAAAAAAAGCCTCCCAAAACCAGCTTGTGAGTCTTTTAAGCTTCAACAGAAGCCACTGTTAAAGATTTCCAGTGTTAAGCTCTTGCCAATAAACAATTTGTGTACCTCAGTATATTAGGGTTAGAGCATCAGTAAGACAGCACAGCACTGTCACTTGTCTAAAGTCCCAAAAATTAGTTGTTTAGTTGCCTTCAACTGGCATCTAATTAATGTGGGAATGGTTAATAAGTTTGGGCTGAAGTACCCAGCACACAGGTTCAGGATGTTATGTGACTTACTACATCACTAGCTTTTAGCTAACTCCAAAGGCAAAAGGTGAGGTGACTAGAACAGTGGCAATATGTAAGCGCAGTTCAGTAGAAAGACCATCCTGCTTATCTATATTGTATTATCCTAAGCTCTAGCTAGCATAGAGGATGCTGCTTTGTACGTCTTTGGGGAGAGCAGGCATGCCAGAGTTGTTTCAAATATCCAAACAACTCCTTCACAACTTCTAAGGAATTTTCCCTCCTGTCTAGAGGAGGATGGAGCTGGTTATATCAGTATCTGTAGAAATCAGAGAAGCAGATTTTCCACGATAACATTTTCCTTCTCTCTAGTGCTAATCCACTTTGATGTCTAACTGCAGCTACTACTCCTTAAAACAAAAGCCCCTCATAATATTGATGTGGGGCAGGCAGCGCTCTGCACCTCTTTATACAGCTGTTCACCCAGGTGGCCAAGGCATGTGCTCCAGTGAGTTACACAAACATGTTCAGCAAAAAGCTCTTACCTTTCCTACTGGGAACCACAGCTGGTGCTTCCTCCCTCTGCTCTTTGTTATTTTTCTTTTCCTGGCCCACCTCCTAAAGGCATATCAGAGAGTATTTATAGCAAGGGAACAGCCACACCACCACTGGAGGGGCCTGTCCCCTCCCGCAGTATTTTTCTTTGTCACTGCTCAGCCAAAGCAGTTCTGTGTTTCATTGTCACTGGAATTCTTACCCGGTCTTGCTTTAAAACGTTTTGAAATGTAGTTTTGTGTTCTTCCATCATGGGGCAGAATTCCCTCTTGGTCAGATCTGCTCCTGGGGAGAAACATTCCCAAATCCAAATATAGTGATAAAAACAAAAGAAGCCTGAAACACCCAGCGTACTAGCCATGGACCAACAGGGCTAAAAAAAATTGCAACAAATGCCAGGAGAGGACATTAAGGAGGACAGGCAGCA
>NW_009612132.1:31349-42068 GCF_000690535.1 Cariama cristata
AGCAGGAATAACACTATAAAGACATGAAATAGGCATAACTATAATTGGTTTGGGGAAAAAAAATTCCCCAAAAGAACTGTTACATGCCTACAAGTGAGAATATTACTCCTGGCTGTAGTTGCCTTAGTTGAAGTTGCAAGAGTTACAGTAACATTCCCTTAGATGAATTTCATTAATTAATTTCATTATTTTGCTACCAGCACAGGGTTTTGTTTGTTTGTTATTTAAAGAAATTATTTATCATTAATTTTTGTTTGGATTCTGTAAGCGCATTAATATGTGAAAAAGAAATCCCATGCACAAACTAACAGGAAAAGCAAGGCGTATTTGTAATTTTCTTCTTCATCTGATATTCTGTAATGTGAAAGTCAAGAAATAGATGGCACTTCAGCTGCTGTTACAGAGGAGCTTGAGCACAACTAGGTCATAAAATGCATACAGTTGTGGTATTTCAGGTGTCCATAAGCTTCAAACAGTCTGCCACTTGGCCTGTCCTTTGCGCCTAAAAACTGAACTGGTGCTGGTACAGCAAACAAAATAACTCTTTCATCTTTCCCAGAAGATGAGTGGTGATGAACTGCTAAGTTCAGGAACTGATGGTGCCAGTTCAAATGCAACATAAACTTACAGGTGCCGCAACTTAGAAAAGCTTTAAAGCAGGCAAAAGTAACCTCCAGGAAAACAGCTATTTAAAAATATTTTTAAAGGAAGATATTTAAGAAACTGAAGAAAGTCCGAGAGTCACACTAACTTCTTGTGTAACATTAGCTCTGGTAACTATTTATACCTTTTAGAACATGTAGAAATATTTTTTTCTTTTCTGTTTATGTAGTCATACACACACCCACCAACACAGATGCAAGTCAAAGAAATAACACAGGGAAAAAAAAACACAAATAAAAAACACACAAGGCCACCTTCAGGCTTTAAGTACTTTCTCTTTTCATCCTTCACATGAACAACCACCTCTGCTTAGCACTCCCTTTTGTCCCTGCTGATTTTTGCAGCAGCCCTACATAACTGACCTGGCTCCCAAACAGCTTTAGAAGACATTGTGTGGTGCTAGCAAAAGCCACAAGTGGAGATTCATCAGTGCCTCCCTTCTAAAGCTAGAATCACTTTCTTTTCAGAGGTGTACAACAGGCAGCAGGATTTTTCAGACTTTAAAGCTATTGGACTTTTTCTGATCTGTTTTGCATATCTGTTTCCTCCTTGCCAAAGGCACCTAGACCACATATGAAAATTAACAGCAGAGGCAAATTAGTAGAAAGAAAATACACTTAAGCGAGAGGACTGAATTAGATTTCAGGAAGATAGTACTAAAGAAAGAAACAAAACCAAACAAGAAGTGACAACAAGAAGTCTTATATTTAGGTAAAGGTTAAAAATGATTACAAACAAGCATGCACATGTATTCTGTGCTGCTTATTCAGATCAGTTTTTTTAAAAATAGCTTAATATGCTGTGTACATGTACTCCAGTTTTGTTTTGCTTTTGGTTTTTAAGTGGAAGAAGCACCACCACATCTGGTAAGAATAACTCTTCTGGGTGTTTACGGCTATAGCAATACATACACAAAGGCCTCTATCCTCACCTCTCCTCTTGACCCATCCCAGTTTCTTATGCACTGAGCAGTTTTGAAAGAGGGAAACGTTTGGTCTAACTGTGTCACTAAACTTTTTAAAGCCATGGAAACATTCTCTCTCCTCCCAAAATTGCCTGGGGTTTAATACCCACACAATGTTTTGCCAGCTGAGCAAGCATTGAGATTTCACTAAATTATTTCATGTTCATTATTTCATGCTTCTTGCAGTGCTGTAGGTTACAGGCCTCCTGCAAGCAGATAAAGCCTTATTCCTACCCAGAGTTTCAGGGAAGGTTGAGAGCACTTGCAGGTGAAAATATTTGCAAGAATAAAAATTCACAAGTTATTTTTCTTACTCAGCTTCCTCACTTCAAAGATGTGCTGGAAGCAAACCATTTCCTCGCTATGTGAGTGCCAGTGCGCTGCAGCGGTTACTGTACCTGATACTGGACCAGCCGGATCCTTATCGTTGTTTTTCTCCATTGCTACGGAAGTTGGCACAACTTCTTCTTTTTCACGTGAGCACTTGGGTGATTTTTCCTCTATAACAAGGCAGCCTATAATACCAGGCAACAGAAGACAGATCTCTTACTGCTCAGTAAATACGCAGACTTGAGCATATCTATTTCCAAGACTTTCAATGCAAAAAGTTCACACATCTGTGCCTCAAATTAAGGGCTTACCCGTTACTGGTGCAGTGTTTTCCAAAGAGGATGCAAGATCTTCTCGGGGTGAAGTTAAGTGATCACTGTCAAAACAAAATTCTTTCAGATACTCATCCATATTATACAATCTTGATAAAGGCTTTTAAAAGCTTGCAGAAAACCTGACCTGGATGGGATCAGACTGGCTGGTAGTGTTGGCTCTGCACAGTCAATCTTAATGGAAAGAGAGAAAAGTTAGTATCAGGGAAAGGGTTACTGTGCAAGTAGAAAATTTGTATGTCAAAGTTTTCATAATTCCCCTAGTTGTGCCTAAATTGTTTCAGCAGTGAAGAACTAGATGGTAAGTGCATGCAGATTCATTTGCTAGTCTAAAGCCACCCATACAAACAGTATGTGGCTTAGCATGTTATCATCATTAGGAGTGATAACTATGTTTCCACATAAATCTTATCTCAGGAATATCATACTTCGAGATGTATTTTGGTTCCTGACTTCATGTTTTGTTTCTAACACACATTTTCAAGTGACCGATGTACACGTTACCACATCACCATTCTATCTTAATGCTGTGCATCAAGATACATCCATTTTCAAGGTCTTGACCTCAAACCCTGCAAGTGAGGTGCACAGAGCATTCAGCTATAGATATCAGACTCGTTAATAAGACTTCTATCTACCTAAACAACAGCTCGACCGAGCAGATGATTCAGAACACAGAAAACTTGCATGCTGTGTGGTACATTTTAGTGTCTGCCTTTGAATGACACTAGTTTTCAATGTTATATATAACAATTACCTAGCCACTTCAGAAGGCTTCAGGCCTCCTCCTTCGTATGCAAACAGCAGAGAGGAATGAAACAGTTAAAAGGCTGCTACATGGTTTTGCTCATGTTCCTTTAGCCACTAGAGTACGGTTCAGGACCAGAGTCTTATATCATCACAAACAAAACAAACTTCCTCTTAAGGCTTTTAATATGGCAAGGGAGATACTGACTGGAAAATATCCCGCTTTTCACCCCAGAAAACTCCAGCCTGCTTATTCAACTGATAGATTTGTCTCTCTTCATGGGTGAAAATATAGGGTGAAAGAGAGTTTTGAAGGGTTAAGTCAGTAATGACTTGCGATGACCTCCACCCACTGCTGAAGAGGAGTGTTGAATAGAAAAAAACACCAAACCACCACCACACACCAAAAACCAAACCTATCTCCAAGCAGAGAAGGTATGAGTCTAGTCAGCTTTGGGTAGCTCCCTACATATCAAGTGTCCAAGAGCACTATTGAAGTTGAGGGGACACGACAGAAAAACCACATCAGCAAGTTCTGGTATGTTCATCACTATGTTCTGGTATCTTCCCTCTCCCCTTAAACATCACCAGAGGACCCAGGAAACCCAGCAAAATAGAAAAGGGGGTGAGGAAGCCCCCTGGTCACTTCCAAGGGCAACCAACTTCTCCCAGCATCACTAAGTGCCTTTTCTCTCTCCTCTCCGCTCCCCCAGCCATTGGAGCTCAACTGTACTTGCAGAGCCTTGCCCCAGCCAGACGGATGTTTCCTTTAATGCAAATCCAGGCTATTTTTATTCTTATTTGAATTCTCTATTAAGCTTAAGGAAGCACAGCATTGCATTTGCCTTGTTCAGTCCATTAGGTCTACAGGAGTAGTGGAGAAGGAAAAGGTGAAAAAGAATAGCCTGTTGGGATGAAAACAAAAGAAATCTAAAGGGCTTTTAAAACAAACACACAGCCCCCACACCAACCAAAAAACCTTGCATCACCTGGAACTGACTAAAGTCATACATTATCCTACATGCCCTCTCCAGGTAATCACATGGTCAGTGGTTTCTGTTTTCAATAAAGGAAAATCCTCAATTCAGTTTTTAAAACCCCATACTGACTATTAGCACTGTGAGGTCTCATGGATTGCACAGGCTACACTTAAAGAGAAAAAACAAACAGAAAATCCTACATTCTAGTTTTCCTAATAAAATCTGTTTGTACAGGACATTACAGAATGTTGGTTTGTCCTAATAAAAAGATTGTGTCAAAGAAGATCCTGCAGTACATTCCTAATCGCTTTCCCCCCCTTCAGTTAGCATAATAATCTAAGGATCCTCTATCACAACAGACATTCTGGCCACAGCCTTGTATAACTCCTCCCAAATAAGCATTAACAATTGTAAGGCTTATCATCTGGTTTTTAGACTGTGATACAACTTTCACATTTATAAATCAAAACAAGTATCAAAAGCCCAAGCTTCACCTGGTTCTTAGAAGAGCTCCTTTATCAAACAGCCCCTAAACTGCTACAGTGACAATGCTTTGACAAAATAATTAGAGTTACTTACATGTTGAAGGGCTCAATCTGCTCAAACACATCTGCAACCACAGAGTTATAAAAAACCCCACCAAACTAGGGAGACTGTTCCTATTAAACAAGGATATTCAAATTTTGCTGCACGTCACAGTTTTTTGAACAGATATTAGACACAACCTGTTTTGCCTTTTCTTTGGGGAAAGTTTTAACGTTTTAATTCTCTCCCTCTAGAATATTCACACAGAAAGTTTGTTAAAAAAAGCAAAAAGGGAAAATGACATTTCTGAGCCTAGCTGGAATTACAGAAAGCTCCAGAGCAATGAAGCACAGGCATTTCAAACAACTTTCCAAGGCTGTGACTTTGCACAAGGAGTGGATAAAGCTGGAGCCCTTGACATTATCCTCTTTAAGGTAGCTTAAGCAGTAGCAGCACAAGGTAGGAGTTCCTCACCTGCTCTACCCCAACCAAGCAGTGTGCTGAAACCACACTTAGTCCCCATCACTCTTACTTTTTACCCCCACTGCATTTTCTGCCTTGATTTGCTGCTACGCTTGCAGGTACCACACATCAGCTAGGATAGGTCTGAAGTTGTCTGCTCATTGGTCTTGCAAAGGTTATTTCCAGGTTCACAGAAACCACTGACCAATATTCCACCATCATCACCGCCAATACTGGGGTTTGTACAGCTAATTAGAAGCCCTGCGTGGCAGGGTTGAGGTCTAAATTTCGGTAGTATTGTAGCACAGAGCACAAGTAGGAGCGCTGAGCTGCAGCTCATCTTGCTGTTGCCCTGAGAAAGCCGACTGACAGCTCAAGCTGTAGATGCAGGATTCAATACAGCAGTGAAGGCATATCTGAGCACAGCAGCTGAAGGAAAGTTTTCGTACAGCAAAGATGTCATTTTCCAGCTGTTACATGGTAGCCATGGGAGAAAGTGCAGAGAAAGGCAGCATTCATAACTAAAGTGTTCTGTGGCTTCTTGCAGGCAGTTAAAAAGAGCAAAATCACTTAGACTTCCCTGGCAGAACTGAGTATTACTGCAGAAACAGCACTGTCTCAAGCCTTGAAATAACATTTAAAAAACTCTCAGCTAAAAGCATGCCCCAGATGCAGGTGAACATCAAGACATTTGGGTCTACAAGTGCAGTATTCCAGAACTGTGCCCAAACAGAAAGGACTGCTCCACACAGAACAAGAAGTCACAGCACCCTGCTGACTGATGCCAGCTCCATTCACCTTGGAGCAGTGCTCATTTATAGCTGCTCAATCTGGATCCGGGTCCGAGTAAGGCACCAATTGCTTGAAACCATTCAAAACCACATCTCGAGCATCAGAGACAGCACTCACCTCAGTAAGTGAAGAGTCCATCATTGTAATGGAAACAGGAAGGTCTGCATCAGTATAGTTACCAGCAGAGCATATTTTCCACCTGGCAATACACACTTTATTTGCATATCGTCCAAACAACAGTGAGATATTTTGCCCATTTTCCTTAAGCACCTAACAGATAAAGTCACCACTATCTGTATAGGCAGACAGCTGGTCTCTCAGAGAAAGATGAATTCATCACTAACATCAATCCCTCCTCCCCTGAACAGCAAGAACCTCCACCACTCCTTCTCCCAACCTCCTCCGCACCGCACAATTCTACAGAAAACCAGTGGCAAAAGCTTCAAGAGCTGCAGAGTCTTTTGCTGCAGACTGCCTGCCTCTGCATCTTCAGGAACATCCTTCTCTTAAAATATTCACTGACAATAGTTAGCTAGCTTTCATAACCGTAAGCAGTTCAATCTCTATTTTAAAGATCTATGGAGGCAGCTTGATAAGCAAAGACCTCAGAATTCTTGATCTAAACTCTGCAAAAAAAGTGACTATTCAAAGCCGACAGGGTTTTGGCTCCTAAATGGGAGCGTCAGTTGCAAGTTAAATACTGAAGATAGACACAAGAATGCCTACATCATGCCTCAGTTCTCCAGCATGAAGTGGAAACTGGATCACTATATTTGGCTGGTGGTCATACCAACAGCTTCAGTAAAAAGTTTTAATATTACTTTTGTGAATAAAAGCCAAGTGTTACCCCATAACACTGTTAGCTGACCACTCATTGTCCAGTATTTCCTGAAAAAGATGTCCTGCTGTTGAACTCAGCATGTGCTGGGGATGCAGCTTTCCCTTGGAACCTGCTAGATCCTGTGGACTCTTCCACCCTTCACCCCAAAAAGGTTATTCTGCCGTCTTACTTGCACCTCACTGACGTCACATCTGAAGCGGACGCATGTCCCAGATTGCAGCTTTCAAACGCACGGCTGCCAGAGCTCTGTCTAAAAGGCCAATCCCAGCTGTGCACAGGAGAGTTGCTTGGGCATGAGGTTTCCAAGGTCAGAGCATCTGTTAAGAGAAACAAGTGTGAAGAGTGGTGGTCCTTGGCAAAGTTGGATTTAGTCACATGCCAATTTTTGAGTAAGTCTAAAACAATCAAGAAGCAGACCAACTAATTACAGACGTATGATAAGGCAGCTTCCATCTTGGTATGAAAGGGTTAGGTTATGTGGCCTTAACATATTTTGTAGACAAAGAGTCTGCAGCACCTGGGGATTTTCTATCAGTCAGGTTATAGAAGCTTCCATGTAGGACACCTTTGTTGTAGTGAATTGTCTCATGTGGCAGAGAGGGCTGGGAAAGAGATTTTTTTTGTATCAATACTTGATTGGTGCAAGCCGAGAGTACCTGCCTTATTTGTGGTTGGATCGTGATATTACAGCAAGTTGCAAGAGTTGGCCCACTGAAACAGCCCTTTCAGAGCAGCAGAGTGCTCTTATAAGGAGCATGTGCAGTCAAGCAAGATCTTCCATTTCCCCCAGTGTAGAACTGCATTTGAGCATTTTATAAGTTCTTGTGAGAAAAGACTCTGCATTGTACCAGCTTATTGCTCAAAGGAATGCTTTGTCCATAAAATCTCAAATGCACTCTGCAGTTCTGTGGCCCTGCAACACATACCTATCAGTGGTTGCTTTTAATACTCATAAGGCTTGAGAGTTGCAGGGAAGCACGAACAACTTATGAATGCAGGAGAAATCAACAAATACAATTATTTGATTCTTGGGTAGCTATGTTACCCATTCAAGTTTTTAAACCAGGACTGACCTCAGCTCAGTAGCAAAGTAGCAGGACATCGCTTGCTATCTCAGTGTGTGCCAGTCAGCAGAATGAATGAGATGAACATAACTCAGGCCCTCTTGATCCAGACTGGCAAGCATCTTGTCAGGAATATACTTGGATGTATGATTTATACCAGTAATTCCTTAAGCTTTTGGGGACTCCTGTTAGACTGACAGACAGCCACCTTTTCAGGCCTTTCATTGCAAGCATTATAAACATGGTTCAGCCTCCTGGATTACATACAGAAATAGGCTAAAGCCAAGAACAGATTTTCCACACTCTACCAGCACGTGTAGCACCATTGATACTGTCCTATCAACTCTTCCCATAGTTCAGAAACAGACAGAAAAATGGCCAACACCACCTGGTCTTACCTAGCAGAGGCGTACTACGCCGGTATGAAATATCCGAGGGCAGTGTCCTGGGAAGTTCAGTGCACAAGGTGGGTCCTTCACTCCACACTTGTTTAGAGCAATGGAGCTGCCAGTTGAAAAATAGAAACTGCTGCTGTTCTTCAATCATGCTGAATACATTAATGCCACCAACTCTCCCCCACACACATGTAGTTGCATTTGCATAATGTAATACTAACAGTTACACAAATACATCATCTGTTGCCTTTTTGTCTAGAAAAGCTCACATCCTTAATGGAAAAAACAGATACAGGAAGAGGTAGAACAATTCAACTTTACATTTGCAACAGACATGTTCATTCAAGCTAGGTCTAGAACTAGATACTACAAAACCAAGGAAAATGAGCAGGAGAACCAAAAAAACCCACCCAAATAAGCAACCAAACCCTGTGAAAAAAACACCACCACACCAAAACCCCCCTCTTTCAGCCAAGCCAACCAGACAGACTGAGGAGGGGAACATTCATCTGGTGTCCAGCACCCACTACACAGGTCAGATTTCCCTCAGCAGGAGAGCAGCCCCGGCTAAGCTGCATGGAGACAAAGCACTGTCCCCACCATTCCCTGCCCCTGAACGCACAACACTTGCTGTTTAGTGCTGAAGAGGTGTCATCTGAAGATGGCTAGAGGAAGCTTCTGAAGCAACTCTTATGCAACTGCATTTGACCTAATGTTGCTTAAGTGATGAAAAATGGAAAGGAAGTTGAAGGTGTAGCTCCACCTTCAGCCTCTGGTCCTTCTCAATTTATCAAACACCTGTATTTTGTCACAGTGACTGTTCAGAAGCAGTAGGAAGCTCGTTTTGCAATAAGGTTTTGAATATACTTTTGTATGCGTGTATACACGTGCATGCATATACACATAAGTATCTCATTATTTTTAGTGAATGTTTAACTTGGCAAAGTTTCTCACAAGGAAAGTTATTTCCTTCAGGTCACAAAAAAAAAAAAGAACAAACAAAACTCATGTCACATTTTGACAGGCTCAGCAATGGTCATATCAAGCACACTTACCTTCCCTTTTACCGGCTCAGCTGATGCGGGTAGCTGTCCGTAGTCAGATTCTAACTCTGCACAGCACTGTTGCAATAGAGAAATAGTTTAAAGCAGACAGTTGTAGAAGAAAAAAAAAGGTAAAAAAAGGAGAAACACTTCTACCAGTTATGAACAAAATAGAATTTTATCTAATTGAACTATTTGCAGCTATCAGGAAAACTACGCAGTTGTTTCCCCTTGTTACTTTCAGCCTTTAATTCTGCAGACTTTTAGGCACAAATACGAGTTTTATTCATATGCAGCTCATCCACAGTGTTGATTCTGTTCCTCTGATGCCCCTGTTACAGCCTAGGATACATGTTAGGATCTTCTGTTTGTCTTTATGAATACCTGGAATTAACATAGAATAACGAGTCTGTCCAGACCCTGAGCTATAGCGTTCCTTACTAGAACTGGCTGGGGAAAAAAAAGTTTTCCCACAATGTCTCCCCCTCCACCCCCTTCCAAACTTGAAGAAAGTATTTTTATTCAAAGCAGAGCACTCCAGAGTTATATAATTTCCAGCATATTTCCACAGAGGGGCACAAAATTAATAACTGTTTCACTGTCTATTCCAATATCTGCATACTGAAAAATATTTTATTACACAATTTTAGACACTTGTTTTCAAGACTGTCTGCAGAAGAGAGGACTGATTACAGGGGATAAATCACACCAACACGTCAGGGAAAGGTTCCCTCAACCCCATTTGATATGGTCACCAACAATCATTTACAGAGAAGACCAACACCACACCTGTAAGTTCTAGCCCATTTTTTCTAGTAGGCTGAAGAAAAATAATAATGTGCAGATCAGTACATACACTTTACTGCCTCCACAGTTATGTAAGTGTTAGAAAAGAAGAAAACAGATGCTGCCAAATTACTTGCAGTTCATCTCAGCTGTAGATAACCTTCCACCAGAGCACTTTCCATGCAAGCCTACCTTTTCTTCTCCCGCCAAACAAGCATCATACCTGACACAGCAATTCACAGAGCCGTCTTTGAAGTAGTTCCCATCTCAGTGCATTAGCAGTTGCTATGAAGAGACATTTACAAGTAATACAGGGTGTCTTACAATTTGATAACAAGTAGTTGGATGTTACAGTGTCTTTAACCCTGACTACTGCCCACCACAAACCCATTGTACTTTGCCTTAGCCTAGTTCTACTTGCAACAATTTTTCACAGGAAAGACAATTTTTAAAGTGCATTTTGTTTTGCGAGGTCCACTCTACAGAAAACACTGAGCACTTTTTCTTCCCTGTGGTTACGCTTCCCCTCGCTATAAAGGGCAGGCAACGCTTCCCTGCATTGTTAGCATTGGGGTGCCACAGCTCCCTGTGGAAATGGATGACTCCATTATGACTTATTGGAAGAGAAGCATTTGTCCTTCCAATTTGACATTGTGTACAGAAGTTTTAAAGTTGATGGGCTTTATGTTATACTTAGAAACATTCTTTGTTCAAGTTCGGTAATGCCAGGACCTGCCTCTGGTGACTTCTACCTTGATAGAAGTCTATCATAGCTTTCATACCACAGCTAATATG
>NW_009612133.1:0-12472 GCF_000690535.1 Cariama cristata
TCAGTCTTCTTCCCTGCTGCCTCATCTTTCTGCACATGGGGCGGGCCTGCTCCTGTGCCTTTAAGATTTTCTTCTGGAACAAGTACAAGTTTAAGGAGAGCAGAGGGTTTTTCTGAAATTGCCTTTTATTCACACTGTACCGTGTCCGTTCTACACAATCCCTGGGATGACCTACCCACAGGCTGCTCAGCCGTTCCGCCACCTCACCGGTAACAGCAGCTCAGATTCGGATCCGGTGTTACAGATGCAGAACACCGGTATGAACCATTCCCAAAGAATTATTCCCAGCATATAAGACTGTAATTGAGTATTCTATCTGGCAGGCCTAAGTATTGATGATTGTCCATTCAGTCTAAGTCATTAATTGGAGTGGCTCATAGATTTTTGGTTCTCTAATGTACCAGAAATCAGCCATGGCTGTATACCTTCTCTGAAATTATCTCTACAGTATAAAAAAAAAAAATAGAAAGCGCATTGCAAAACAGTCCCACTTATTTCATTCTATGAGAAGCTTAACATAATTTTAAATTACAGCTACAAGAAAACAACTGTTGCGTAAGGGTATGGGTACTTTCCCCTCCTTTCTCTTCTACACAAACAACTAACAGAAGTTTAAAGCAACTTTCTTGGAGCCACAGGAAGACGAACACGTATTGGAACAAACAAGTGTAACAAAAGACTAAGCTCCTACATCCCTGATTTTACAATTCATGTACAGGTAGCTAGATAACATTGTCTATGTCTCACTTGAGCAAGTCAGGCAACATATGGGCTGCTCAGCAGCACCTAGTGCATACATGGCACCTCTTCCAAGAGCTCAGATCCATCAGTGAGACGACACTGAGACAACACAGCTTCTCTTTGGACCATGAGATTTCTAGTTCTGTACACAGGATCAAGAGTCTGCTGCAGAAGGTGCCTAAAACCACACCATCCTCGGCTGCTTGGCTATTTTTTGTTCAATTTTAGCAGCAGGGATCTGTCAACCTAGGGAAAAACACTCCTGAACATACTGAATTCATGATGAAAACCCCCACTAGTACCTGCGCTTCTCTCATGGAACACAGCTGGAATGCAAACTCCATCTCATTTTACACGTCAGCAAGTCCTGCTCTCAGCCAAACACCTTTCACACTCAAATGTCAACTCTTCCTCCCATCAAAGAGCTCATATATGAGCTGGCTTGTTTCCTTGACATACCAACTATTAGCTAATCCAGTTGTGATTGCGCCAGACCCACAGCCCAGCTCTAGAGGGCTTCCTGCCATTAGGCAGGGCCTATTTCTGTGAAATACCATCCTAACACACCTGCCCGAAGCACCAAGTCTTGCAGACACCATCCTCTCCTGATGCAGCCTCTTTTTTTCCTATTACTCCTCGCCTCTCCTGCAAGAGCCAAGCTGCTGAAACACTGTACGTGAGAATTGTCTGTCTCCGTTACCCACCATACCCAAGAACAGCCAAATTCTGAGTATTTGGATGCTCCCGCTCTCTTAACTGACAGCTCTTTGCAGAGCCAATCCACCCTGCACCCAAGCCCAGGGCATCTCAACAACTTACAGCATGTAAATGATCTGCACAAAACCAGATTTGCTCAGAGAGTCTCA
Source organism: Cariama cristata (assembly GCF_000690535.1). Lineage (NCBI taxonomy): Eukaryota > Metazoa > Chordata > Aves > Cariamiformes > Cariamidae > Cariama > Cariama cristata. Next base: position 1,608 of record NW_009612133.1, read on the forward strand.
CCCGGAGTGCCTCTCGGAGCCTCCCCAAATCGTCCATGACCACTCACTCAGCTCCTGCACCCCAGCTCCCATCCCTTGGGCTCATTGCACATTAACCAAATTCCACTGGTGCCGTTTCACCGACTGCCTCAGGTCCTCCAAGATGCAGCAACAGATGCCTGAATGTGACAGCAAACAGGGGAAAAACATGTCTGACCTGCATTCCAAGAGATCCACAAACCAGAGCTGTGATCCCGTCTAGGGCTAGCTGCAGTACACCTTTCAGCTAACACACACCAGGCCTGTCCTTCAGCTAAGGGTGTATCTCCATACCTACACATTCTGTGTGTCTTTGCACGTAATCCTAGAGATCTACATACAGTTGTGCCTGACAGGAACCAGCATTCACTCCTTTTCTTTACATTTTCTCACTATGCTATGTATCTATTCTTGAGGTTTTCAAGTGAATTTTTAACTCTACTTTCTAGAGTGGAAGAAACCACAACCTTGCCTTATCTTCAGGCCATTGCAGCATATCAAGAAATCCAGTCACTAGAGCATGATACAGTTGCAGAACCAGGGAACTGCTGGAAAAGTACAGCTTAAATTAACTTCTTTATTTTACACGTATTTGCCAATTGGTCTTTCTTACCACAGGAATCAGCCAGCAGTAATGACTCAAAAAGTCACGATTTGAAAAACTAATAAAACTGTATCATCGATAGGGAGATGTTAATCATATAGTTTTGTAATACAATTATTTAACATTTTCTTGTTTGCACCAAGGTTTTATTCAATTCCAGCATGTGAAGTTTTATAATGCTTGCTGTAAAAATACGTTCCCATATTCATCTTTGTTTTGGAGTCTCATTTATCATGCTTTGAAGCAAGAGGCTCTGGCAATTGATAAGCTTCTCTTGGAAAAAATCTGAGGCATCTTTACAACTCAGAAGAAACCAAGAGATCTCCCTCTTGTGGTCTTCTACATAAACAACCTTAACTACATTTGTCAGTTCAGAAGTGTCTAAAGAAGTTTTCTTGCATCAAATATTAACAGAAATTGTAAGTAATTCCATTCAACATAAGAAGCGTTCTTCCTAGAAAGAATGAGAAAGAGATTGCTTTCATTTCATTTTTATCTACATAGTATTTTCTTGCAGAAAAACCACAGAGATTTAAATGCAGTGCTGTCTCCTGTACACCACCACTTGAAAGAAAGCGGTGGGAAAAAAGCTACAGAACAAAGTAGATGAACAAACCTAACAATGGAGGAGATGTTAGGTTTATATAGCTAAGTGCTATCTAGATGAACATATAAACTGCAGTTCTAAAATGCTCACACTTCAGTTTACACAACGCACATAATGATCTCTACCTTACAGACCAATCTTAACTCTTCAAAAGCCATAGCGGATATGTAGGAACCCATGCTCACAACTTCCCATGTAATGAGATTAACAAGTCTGACGCAAACATAAAAAGAAATTTTGTGCCTTTATTGGAATGGTGTTAGGCTTTAAATACACCAATTTTGATAACCTGATTATTTGGTTTAATTAGAAATGACACTACAGAACTGCAATACTGGTCCAACAGTCTTGTCTTTACTTTTTTTTTTTTTTTTAAAGCAAGAGATAGTATGAAAATGCACCAAGTAATCAGAAAGCACTAGCAGGCATCGGTTAATCCAAGATACTAGCTTCTTAGTTCCAAAAGCACTCGCATTGTATGGAACCCAGGATTTAGACTGGTCATGATTTGCAAGAAGTAGTTGCATGACTCATGACTTTTTTTTTTTAATTTACTTTCAAGTTGGTCACTGGTAAATTTTTTTCCTCAAATATTACAGTTTCTTTAATTCATATTTTTCCTCAAAGTATAAAAAAGTATGAAATATAAACAAGCTCCTGCATTGCACCCATGAAAGGGTACAACGGAAGCATTAGAGAGCTGACTATCTACACACCATCAAATCCATCAAATCTTAGATAATTCATTAATATACAAAATATCAGGGCACAGAAAGAACTAAAATCCACCTTTTTTTTGTTACGCACAGGTTCAAATAATCAATCTAAAGAAAAAACGTGATCATTTTGGCTTTCCACTACATCCGCATGTTGAGACACTTATTAAAACAATCCCGCTTAATTGTGTTTGGTCTTTTTCTTATTGTGAAGTCATGTTTGTTATCTTAATACCAGCCATCAGACAAACAACTAATCAGAAAGACGACTCCTCCCCGCTTCCCTATCCCTGACCCCTCCGAGGTCAGCTTTAAGACATGACTCCAAACACAGGGTTGTGACGACAGATGCTAGGACCAATCTCTTCATAATCTTTTTTGGTATGGCATACTTGGTAGAATTCAGGCTGTAAAGGGAAGGAGAAGAAAAATTAGTCAATGGTACGTACACCTTATTTTAACAATATTAACATTTATGTAGCAAATGGAAAAACACTTGGAAGTCCTGAAATTAGTATTACATCACACATGGCAAAACACTAAAGCAAACAGTCTCTTTTGCCACAAAACTAAAATACGCTATTTAACAACTCACACAAAGCTGTAATACAGCTTTCATTTGCTCTTTCAAATCTTTAAAGTCTAATGCAAAAACTTCAAAGGGGGCAGGGAGGGTATACTTGCTATCTGATGCCTATCAGAAATCCCCCAAATGCATTTAATATAAAGTGACAAACACAAAAGAACTCCAAAAGCCAAAATGACTAAAACATGTTCAGCTTTATAGTTAACTTACTGTGGAAGCCAGCATTGATCCTCCAAACCAAACAGCATATCTTTGCATATGGTGTGTAATGACTTGTACATCAATGGGCTTAGGCTATAAAAGTAAAAAAAAAACAAACACAAAAACAAAAACATGAAAAGTCACTTTTGCTGGTAAAAATTAGATCTTTTTAAAAAGGAGTGTATATTCCAAGCTTACTTTTCACAAATTAGTATTTCTTTAAATGCTGGGTATGTAAATTTGTAATTATAACATCAGATTTTCTCTTATAGAACCCAGACTAAGAAATAGCTCTTGCTTATAAATTGCCAGTTACCTACTTTATCAGACATTAAGAGATACTTGCATTCACACCAATATTCTCCCAAGAGCTCCACTACAGCGTTCCTCTCCAATTATCCATGTTCTATTTTCTGCTGAATTTCTTGAGGGATTGTTTATTTATGCAGTTGTAGGAACAGATCCATACTACTTAGCCCTTTCAAAAAAACACTTTAGAGAGCTATTTTTAAGTTTCATGTCATTATTTCAACAAAGCATCAGCTGCAGATCGAAAGTTTATCTAGGACCAATACAGTCAGTCATGCTTCTCAAAACTACACCACTCATTCCAGTTAGCCCTCTTTCCTTCCATATCCACAAACCTTCATTCCTTACTTGTGCTTATCAAAAATGGCAGCGTACATAACAGTTTCAGAAAGAAGTAATTTGTTTGTTCTAGTTAAACCTGCTTAAATCTGAACAACTTGAAACAGCATGTAAAAATCATTTGCAATTCATTCGCAAAATTCAAGTCAGTAATTACTTGCAATGCCTAGTACTCTGAAGGAGGAAGAATCGCATCAGATGTCTTTATTCATATCCTGCTTCCTTATTAAGTGGTAAAAGTCTAGTAAGGAGAACTGAGAATAAACCAGGTTACTTGAACCAGAAAACTGTATATAACTGAAACTTCAGAGCTGTCTACCTGGCATATTATGAAGCTATAGTGGGGGTTTTAGGATTGTTTAAGCTCACCTAGCTAGATTACTCCTAAAAAAATAAATGAGGAAGATCACTTAATCTTGCTTTAAAAGGAAAAAAACCCCACAAAATAATTTTTATTTCTGCAGTCAACAGAAAAAAAATGCAAAAGTTAGGTCAGAAATCAAAAGTGGAAAGAACATAAATTAAGGATCATCCAGTTTAGTTAAAATATGAAGTCATTTCATAGGATCACAGGATAATTTAGGTGGGAAGGGACCTCAGAACATCTCTAGTTCATCCTCCTGCTCAAAGCAGTCAGCTACAAGGTCAGAGGAAGTTATTCAGAGTTTTGTCCAGCTGAATCTCAAAAACCTCCAAGGATGAAAACTGCACAACCTCTCTAGGCAGCCTGTTCCAATGCCTGATTATCCCCACGATGAAGAAGTTTTTCCTTTTATCCAAGCTGAAACTCTTTTGTTTCATTTTACATCTGTTGTGTCTCATGCACCCACCCCTCAGCACTGTCAGGGGCCTGGTCCCACTTTCTCAATAATCTTCCCACATATACTGAGTGGCTGCTATTAGGACTCCCACAGCTTCTCTTCTCTAAACAAGCCAGTTCCCTCAGCCTTTCTTCATAGGACAAGTGTTCCAGTTCTCCGACTACCCTGGTGGCTCAACAATGAGCTTGTTCCATCTCTCTTTTTTCATCTGTAGGTTCAAAAGACTGAGGACAATGATTCATAACTAATCAATAAGCACTAAGCACAAAAAAAGCTGGGGAGTGACCAACTGCTTTTGCATAACAGCTGAAAATCACATCCTTTCATTAGCTGAGACCGATTCAGTTCAATAATAAGGGACAGGCAGCACAAGTGCATACCTGGGGAAACAGTATTGTAGCTTCCTAGCATGAAAGGATTACATAAATATTTTCCAATACCAGTTTACAATTCTCTACAATATATGAATCTCTCAAAAAGCTTCTATAAGAACTTTAGAAGAAAAATAAAGAAATTGCAGCAAAGAATATCATTGCAATATGTTATTGTCGCATTTTCCAGGTAACAAGGGAGAGAAAGATGCTTGTTAAATGCATTAGCTGCAAGAACTAACCTTCAGTCTGCCACCACTAAGTTCTTCACTAAGTTTCAGTCTGGCATCAACAGTCCTTTTCAAGTCTCGCTGTAAACGACGACCAAAGTCCCTGAACATGGTTGAGCCTCCAGAGAGGACAATATTCTGTTTTGAGTAACAAAAATTATTAGTCTCTTCTGAAAATGTAAGTCTCCAACTTCATCCAGTTCTTACATTCTAAATATCTAAATATAGTTCGTAAAACTACAGTTAGCAGGTATGCTTTCACTTTAAGTTTTGAAGTATCTAACACTTAAGCATGACAGAACATGAATTCACACAGAGCTTGTCACATTAAAATTGTCTGTGCTTTAAAATCCATTTATATCTTCCTACATCTCACTTCTTCCACTCAGATTTGTTTCCCTTCTTTCTTTTAAATAAGAGTTTGAATAATGAAACATCACATTCTGAAAAAGTGATCAACATAAAGCTTTCTGCATATTGGACTCGTTTCTAGAAAAATTGTTAGTTTTGTTTGTTTGTTTTTTAAAACAAGAGTTTCAAATATGTATTTCCATATAAAGCACAATCCTCCTAAAACAATTATTTAAAAAATTCATTATAGCTACTGACCTTATACAGGGGACGTCTAACATCAATGGGACAATTCTGAATAACTTCATCTACTACTTCTGAGATTGGTTGCGTAAAGTCAGGATTAGCAAACTACAATCAAGAATAAAATCAAGACAAGTCAACACATAGGACCACATATTGCAAAGGAAAGGGGGTAAAGAAAAAGGGAAGAACCATCCTATTATACTAGAGATATCATGAAAACTAATAACAGAAATAGTTACGTTAGCTATTTTTGCTGTCATTTACAAAAGGTTTGAAAGAATAATAAACCTGAAGTATCTATTTTGCCAGCTATTCTCTTAGATCATTTTTGTTCACCGTAACAGGTCAAAGAATACATGCCCTTCTCAGATGCTGAGCACCAGAGCAAAACAGTACAACATGAAAAAAACCTGCAACAGAAAAACAGAGGGATTTGGGCCCAGGGTTGGGGGGGAGGGCTGTATGTGTAGGAAAAAAAAAAAAAAAAAAAAGGCTTTATTCCCTTTTAATTTTTCCCAACACTAGAAGAGAAACTGAGGCTAGAAAGGCAAGGATACAGAGTATTTAGAAACTTGACTTTTCAATAGACTGGTAAGAAAACAGGGTTCAATGTGGCGAGACCTGGAAATTCTATTAAAAATTGCAAGAAGAAAATACGGGGTTAGTAATCCATTTACTTTTAAAAATTCAAATATAGTCCTTTGTTTAGCTATCAACCTTAATTTGTACAAAGATTACTAGCAATCATGAATCAGAAATATGTTGACTTACAACAATAGCTGGTATCTATTTACAATTAAGGAAAAATATAAGTTGGGATAACCACTTTTCTACAAGTTTGCAAATACTATTTATATGCTATCATCAAAAATGCACCTAAACCAAAAGGGTGTAGACAATTCAAATCAACTTACCTCAGGATGGAAGAAAATCTCTGGCCCCAGGAATCTCTCATAGCCAACATCAATGGTAAATTCTTTCTTTGAGATAGCATTAATTCCAGTATACTGTTTAATCCATTTTGTACCATCTGTGTCATACTTGTTAAATTCTTTTACTAAGTCAGGGCAAACATAACTAAAGCGTTCCTGAAAATTGAATATGTACAGTTAGAAGTATCATCTTATGTATAGCAGAGAAGATGGTATGAACTTTAAAAAAATTGTAGTAATTTAAACTTTTAAGAGTTTTAAACTAGCAGATACAGAACAGGCTTCAAAAACAGCTGAACTGACATTTACTGTATACAGTTAGATAATGGCTCCGCCGCTACAAATCATTTCTGTGCGGCACTGAAAGCAGCACATCTTGCTGAGCTAAATTATTTTTCTTCTATTTTTCCTCTAAACTTCTACGATGGCAAGAGATGAGTTCTAAAGTATACTGATGAATTGCCATAGAAACAAGGTTTAAGTGTACTTTAAACTGCATGTCTTTCAGAATAGCTTTGTACTACAAAAAAGAACCTATCAACATTCAGAAAGAAAAGAGTAATTACAGCTCCTTACATTACACCGAGAACATTTCCTACTGAATATAATAATATTAAGGGAGGGGAGGGGAAAGGGCAGACAAGTGAAGAGTGAAATTCTAGGCCAAACTGAGCATAACCTAACTGTAAGGTATTTCATGTTATTAGATTATTTAGACATTTTAATATTATTTAGAAACAGAGTACCATCACTTGGAAGGACAATGATTTTAAGGGATTACTGTATTTTAAAAATAGATATCAAGCTCTGATCTAAAATAACCTTAATGTCTGCAACGTTCACATTACCTTCACTGCTTTAGCTGTTTCCAAGGATTGTTCAGGAGGAATTCCTACTTCTCGCTCCCTCAGCAACTGCTGAATGAAGTATGTTATATCTCGCCCAGCAATTGGAATGTGTTTGATACAGCTGCCAATCACATATCCTTCGGCCTGTGAATAAAATTGGGAGAAAGATACTGACAAGAACTCCTTTCAACAAAGCTTAGGAGGGAGAAAGACATGGAGTTTAAACTCCTACTCACTATCTGTAATTGTGAGACTGAAGCCCTTTAAGACTGGCTCATTTAATTACCAGAAATCCAATACTTCAGTAGCCTTATTTTACTTGTTAAAGTGTTTCACTTTGCATTGGTTCATAATTCTTACAAGGTTAGGAGGAACAGAAAGGTCACTAGTACATAAGGCAGACAAATAGCTATACTCACTATTCCTTGGCCTTTATTTTCTCTTCAAAATGAGGTTACTCTTACCAAAAAGGTCAAGGAACCTTGTATCGTGAAATATTATTTTAGAATAAATGATGTGGCTCTGCAGTCACAGCCACTGATGTAAGACGTTACAATCCACATGAACCAAAATTAATTTTCTGAAAGCAGGGAGAAAATGCATCATTTCAGCACATTAATTGAGACCGCTTAGAACACCAGACTGGCCCATACTTATCCATCAGTCTACCCTGGTAAGTCGCACTCATCCTGGGGGCCACTATCGGGGCATTAAAAATACATGGTCTAAATGCAGAAACCAAAAGTGTTCAAGACCAGCCTTCAACCTCACCAGACCTACATCCAAACAGATGAATCCAGACATCACACTAATATTAAATGCTTAAAGTTTCCTATATACACCTTACATTTATGTAAAAAGTTCTTTCTAACATAGAAAATAGTCATCAAAAAAATGTACCACTATTACTAGCTTCACTACAGAGATAAGCGTTTGTTGATTCCTCTTTATTTTATTATAAAAGTGGTATACTATTCCTGTCAATTTGTTCAACATCTTTAAAAATTCCAGAAATCAAACGAATGTCACTCTACAAAGGAGTTTCCAATGATCTAGAATACCTACTCTCATTTCAATTGAAAAAAAACCAAACCCATGAATCAGGAAAAGTTCAACTGTTTTAAACAGCAATTTGAACTAAGTACAATTTTAAAAGTTTACCTATAGAAGGTTTGAAATGCCAATTGTTTCCTACACCTTATTAAAAATACCACATCGTGGATGAACAGCATGAACAAAGATTTAGACACTATATTCCACCAAGATTAGTAAGAAATTGCTATGTCACAGCATATGTTTGATCACCACTAATGCTATTATTAGGTATAACAAAACATTTTTTAAAATTGAGGCTGTGGCATGATAAAGCTTGATATAGATTTTAATCTTAAAAATTGCAATCTAACTTCATTTTGAAAAGAAAAAAATGCATCTGGAAGGCAGACATGCATTTAACTTCTCAAGAAAAGATCGGCAGAGACGCGTATTACCAGCCTCTCGAAATAAAAAGCACTATTAAATATCCCAACTATAAAATTTCAAATATGTAGCTTTGTAAAGGGAAATACATACCTACAGCAAAATCAATAATTTCACAATTAAGAAACTGCAGCTGTAAGTGTTAATTATTTAGTAAACCATCATATGATCATACTAGTTTTTGCAGTTAGCAACGATATATCGGTATAGATCTTCAACGTTAATTAACCTTATGGTGTGGTTTTTGGGGTGTTTTTTCAGTCACATAGGAACTTTTTTCTTTTTGCTTGTATCACTGATGCGTGATAGCACAATACTAAACATTGATCAACAGATGGAGATAAATAACAATACTACACCTGCCCTCAAATATTTTGTATCATATCTATTTTATATATGAATAGACTAAACTAAACAAAAAAGTTTCCAAAGTTTTTGGACTAACTATTGTAAAAAGCACATTCACTCTTACCAGCAAAACAAACTGGAAATAGGATAAAGCAATACAATTTCATTCATCACTTAGCATGGTCTTGGCAAATCACCTTTTAAGAGAAGTCACTGAAAGACAATATGCCCTTACAAACTCAGGGTGCAGAGAAGTTTTTCATGAGTTTCTGCACTACAAAATAAACAAAAATCCACACCCACAGCCCTGGAAATGATCCGACATTTTTGAAGATTCCTAGTTATACTTCAGTCTGTGTACGTGTAACCTTCAGAGAAGTTACAAGACAAACTGTTCTCCAGTTAAATTGTTTCTACAGTTTTGATGTATACTTACCACAGGAATAACATGAGTGACACCATCACCACTGTCTATAACTGTGCCAGTCAGTGTTCGTTCTCCTACTTGTCTTGACGTCCAAGATGCAGCTAAGGCAAGGACAGCCTGGTAAAAGAACACATGCAAAAAACCAAATCTTAATAAAAGCACTGCATTGCAGATCCCATCTTCCACTACCCCTCCCAACAATACCCAAGACTGACACCCTGATGGTAATTTATAGCATGGAAACTGATTTAGTAATATTATATATGTGTATACAACAGTTTACGAAAGAGAGGCTGCATAAATGTAGTTTTTCACTCCTGCCCGATGCTTTTTTAGCCAAGTTCAACTATCTTTTTTGCTACCTCACATTGAGAGGGATTCAATTCCTGGCCTAATACCATTATTACGATGTGGTGTGTTAGTTTGGTTTTTGGTTTGATTTATTTATAACGCAACAGATACTCTACTCCTTAGAAGCCGCCTTCTATACAGGTAACAGAGGAACAGTATCTAGCTAACAGATGACAGAATCGATGCATATCAAACATGTAGTGGTGAAACTGCTAACCAAAAGTCCACAAAAGTATTCCAAACACCACTCACACAGTTTTTATAGTGAAATTAGTTTTAGCTCAAGCAGAAATACTGTAGCTCTAATCTTCAATAGCCCTGCGCTTACCTGAACGGCAATATATAGCCCTGGAACGTTGAAAGACTCGAACATGATTTCAGCAGTATATTCTCTATTCTCTGGAGTATTTAATGGAGGCTCAGTCTGTGAGACAAAAACCCCAAGTTTTACTTACATTCAAATCAAACACTTGACTTTTTAAAAAAAAAAAAAAAAAAATCACCAAATCCTAAGTTTTGGAAGATGAGTCATTCAACAATAGCATGTAAAAACAATAATGTACAAAGGGTGCTTTTAAAGGCAAATAGTGCAATTAAAAAATCTAGAAACTCCTCTGACAATAACAGAATTTATGCAAACTGTATTGCAAAAACACAATGATTTGAGTGAAAAACAGAAAAACAGAAGTGCAATACAAATGTTATAGTAATTACTGCTTAAGAATTTACATCGAAGGCCCCCTTTGTGGGTTGGTTGCAACTTTTGATTTCACTTCAAATAATGAAGAACTATCAATCTAAATATGTCAAAGGATGCAGTTTAGCACACTTAAAGAATGACAATTATTTTAAAAATTTCTCAGTGATTCATTAAAGAAAAAACCTGTTTTTTCATGAGAAGGCAATTACTATAAAACAAGTTGATATGATCAGATGTAGAAATGTACTGACTGGGAGAAGCTAGCAACAACATACAATATGCTATGATAGTACGCTATAATTTTCATAAAAACATCAAACATACTTAATATTAAGTCTCTTCACTGAAAGACCATTTTGGTCAGTGCTACAAAATATTTAA
>NW_009612133.1:12497-25792 GCF_000690535.1 Cariama cristata
TCACTCTTCCATTGCATCAACTACGTAATAGGAGGGTAAAAAGAGGAGGGAGCCAGACTCTTCACAAAAGTGATAGGACAAGGGGCCATGAAGACAAACTGCAATGTGAGAAATCTTAAGCAGGTATTAGGAAGAAAAAAGGTAACATGAGAGTGGCCAAATATGGGAAAAGGGGCCCAGAGTTGTTATGGCATCTTGATCCTTGAAGATATTCAAAGCTTAGCTGGACACAGCCTTGAGTAACTGGACCCAATTAGACCTGCTTCAAGAAGATGGTTGCATTAGACGTTCTTTAACAAGTATGGCCAACACCTCTAATTCCAAATTTGCTCTATAAATGCCATACTAAAACAAAGTTTAAACAAATTGCCTATTTCAATGGCCTTAAATAAAATACTAAGGAATAGCAGATGCTTCAGAATAACATTAATTCAAATCTAATTTGCCCAAATATGACAACCAATCCTTCTGATTTCACAAAAAAAGACAAAAATTCACACTCTAGACATATCATCCAGGTGGCAGCACTGTAAAAACAAAATAATTGTGTGTTTTTACATACAAGTACTTTTTTGCCACAAAAAAGTAAACTTGATCATTGAATTCAGTGGATAAGTCATAGAAAAAAGTGATGAAGCAGACGCAATTTGGAGGCAAGTAAGAGAATAGAAAAAAAGTTTTTAGTTCAGACACTCTGACATCTTTAGAAAATTAAAGAACCTAGATGGCATAAGCCAGGTCACTTTCGTTTTCAAGATAAGAATATTCATATTTAAGAATTGTTACATAAATCAGCACATTCTTACTAGCCATATGCAATTAGATAAGTAGGACATAATTTTACCTACCAAAAGAAAATAATGATCCTCAGGTTCTGCCCTTAGATACTTAAAGATTACTTGTTCCATAAACCTTTCCATCAAGTCCCAGTCTTCAACTATACCATGGCGGATGGGCCACTGTTGCAGAACAGTAACAAAATATAATTGGAAACAAAAGAAAAAAAAAAAAAGAAATCAGTGTTTTCAACTGCAGCAAAAGCATATGATCTACATATGCAATAAACCTTGCATTAGGTTTTCCCTATTCCCATCTGACATCTATTCAAAATTCAGATTCCAACCTTGAATAGCAGAGACAATGCATTGCGCTTTTCTCAGTACAACAGAATGGTGGCACTGGGATAAACCAAAGGTTCCCCCTAGCCCAGTATCCTGACTCCAACGTTGCTGACAGAAGATGCCAAGGAACATGAAAGAATGTGGTATTTCTCCTAACACTCTCCCAGCTTCCCTTCACTTCAAAAGAAATATGTAGTCACATACTGTTTTGCAAAATCCCACATGCTCCTGAAGGTCAACAAAACTAATACCAAACCTTATCTTCCATTAAGAGAGTTAATAAGAAAACAAGATTACAGTTAGCAAAAAGCATTCTTAAGAAGCTATTTACTGTATAGTTGATGCTTTCTAAAGAGTACTGGAAAATTATTTTAAACATTTAATACCTTGGTTGCATAAGTTGGTTTTTCTATTGCTTCATCCCCGATAAAGAAGTCTAAATCATCAACACCTTTCAAAACCCTTCTCTGTGCTTGATCGACCACTTTTGCTGATTCTTTGATAGCAATACCTTCAACAAAGAACACAAACAATATTGTGGATCATATATTCTGCACTAAAAAAAAAAAACCCCAACATTCAAAAATAAGAACACACTGTAATTGCATTCATCCTTTGTTTCAGGCATAAACACAGAACAGCTAAATAAAACACAGATAATTTGAATTCCAATCACAGGTAAACATAATTAGGATTTATAAAGTAAAACAATACAGATCTAAATACAGATTTAGTTGTTAAGACACTCAACATGCAATCAGGTAGACAAAATATAAAAAGAATCCCTAAGATAGGGAATCCCTAGAAATCTCTTTTTATTCAGAAAGCATGCAAATTTGCTGCACGCTCCACTAATAATTTTTTTTTAAAAAAAAAAGAACACAGGTGTAGAAGTTGTATAAAGAGCAAGAAAGAAAACATGTTGCCATTATATAAATAGATGGTTTACTTCACTTACACCAATTTGATTTCTGGACATATTATAAAAGTGAGATATGGCACACAAAAGGGACTGAATAGCAACTAAATAAGCAAAAAACCTGTACAAAAGGTTGCAGGAAGAAAGAAGTAGGAGAAAATTGTAAGGCATACAGAAAAAGAAAATCAGACAGATATAAAAGGAGTATTTTTAAAAGGACAGAAATTTGTATGGCCACATGATACAACTTTAGATAGTTTAAAACTGATTTTCACAAAGTCTATGTTTAATTTCTCCCTTTAAATCCTACTCCTATCTTATCGTTAAGAACAGGATGGAGAATTTCATTTAAGAAAGACTATAAATCTCTCCCTCACTTCAGGGAATAACTGGCAAAAGTTAAGAGCTTGTATCTTGGCAATTTATTCCTTCCAGGATAACTACTCATCACAAATACAGAAAAAAGTTTTTAATCAGAAAAATACTGGCTAAGGCTAAACACAGGATCCTGGAAAGATGGATCCGTGATTAGGTATCACAGGAACACAGATGTTCCCTTCGCTCATCTTTTGCATCAGCCCTCTGGCTACCAGGGTTGCAGTGCCAGCAATACCTGCTGTATTTTTTCAAGTCTTACTAATTGCCTTTAAACACAATCCTTCACACAAATGAGGAAATTCCTGTATATAAGAAGCATTAATATCAGTCTCAATTATTCAAAGGTCACGATCCAAAAGCTCTTTCAAAGACAGAATTGTTTTGCTAATTCCGACCTTCAGTAAGAAGTTGTTTGCTCACAACTAAGATTAAAAAATAAGGTATGAAAACAGCTGCTGCATCCTCAAGTCTATTGAACACACGGCAGGACAGCTACGGGATCTGGAAATCAATAGCGTGTGAGGGTGAAGCACCGTCAGTTCACCGATGCTCCCCATCCTTCTCCCTTCTCTTCCCAAAAACATCAACAAAACCAGAGCTGTGCAGCCAGAGAAACTAAAAAGTTAAAGGTTGTGAAAGACTGAACAGGATAAACCAGAAAATGTTATTTTGAGGTCTTCAGGAAGACAACTGAATCATACTGTAACTTCTGTAGCAGCTTACGGGAGAGCAGAGAGGAAGCAAAAGGCTGGAGGAAGCCAAATAGCATGGGAGGTAGATAGGAAGTAGAAGCTAAAATTGTGGGGAAGGAGATGTCGCAAGGCCAGCGTTTGCTGCTAGGGAAAAGAAGAATCTTGCCAAATATTTTTCAGGTCATCATTACAGAGCTCACACATTTTGGGAAATTTTTTCAGTCAAGATGAGTGTGTTCTCTTCAAGAATTTTCAAGTAAAACACCATCACTTGCCACAGGATTATAGAAAATTTCACGTCAAAGTGGTTTCACCCTGTTACAAGCCTAAAACAAGATGGGAGCTCTCAATATTTTGCTGACCTTGAGGCTAGCCTGTTCAGTCCTGGTCTGGAAAGTCAGAAATGAGTACGAAACAACCTGAACCAAGAATCATATCCTGAAAATACAAACAGGGAAATAAATCTTGCTGAAACCAGAGCTAGGCTACCATGGTGTCCAAAGATGGGCAGCACTCCAGTGGTATCTCACAGCATTTGCCTTCGGTTTGCTTGGCACAAGAATTAACAGCTTTTATAAAAAAAGAGGGCGTACTTGCATCAAATAATTTTTTGCGCTTAACCACTACTCAACCCATTTTTTTCTTTCAAAGGTAGAGAAAGGGCCATCTAACATGTAAACTATCATAGACAAACTGAAATAGATGACAAATAAAGAGAACTACTGGCTAATGCAAAGAAGTTGACTCCTATTTTAACATACAGCAGGAAAAAAGGATTAAGTGAATAAAAATCAAGCAAAATTAATGATCTGGTAAGATCTCAAAAGCAGTCAGGGAAGAAAGCAGTGAACACAAGTCTCTTCAAAAAATTGGCCCAATATATTCTCATTTACCTCACTTTTCAAGCAAGCATTTATCATCTCTACAGATGCATATTCTGAATTAAATCAAGAACACAATATAAGGAGATAAAAATTTGTTAAGAGGAGGAGTGAATAAGATAAGCAGCAAGTGAACAAGGCAGAAGGAATGCTGCTCAAACCTGTTTAACAGCAAACATTTTTTAGACAATCAAATTGATAAAATATAACCACCGTTGCTGGAAATCAAAGGAGAAACCAAACCATTTTTCCACTGGGGATAATATTAAGGCAACTAAAGACACCAAAGTGCTTTGAAAAGATGCACAGTTTTTCATAACATTTTACTTTGAAACTAGGTACTGCTATACTCTATTTTCGCTCCTCTAACGTGGATTACACTAGTGCTATTTTATTTCATTTGAGGCAGAGGATTAATGCAAACTCACGCAGTTAGTAATTATCTAACTTGGATTACAGTACAAATGAGAAAAATGCCTTTTTCATTAAGATAATTGCAGTCAAGGACCATTTCAGCTGTAGGAGTATCTAGACTAGAGCAGGGTTGGGTTTTTTTGTTTGGTTTTTGTTGGGTTTTTTTTAACATACACCACACTATAGCAAAAAGCCGTCAAAAAAATCTCATTTCCTCCCTTTTCTTCTTTAATAGCATCCCTGTTGTACAAATTTCTCTGCTTAACGATCTAACAGGTCATTTCATTCCCAGAATTTGTTTCAAGTGTCATGATATCTTTTCTCCTTTTTTGGAACAAGAAAGTGATTTTAAAATTAAGTAAACCAAATCTGAAGATGCAGAAAAAGTATGTAAATTCTACTTATCTGAAATTTAATAAAATAACCATTTGCCTATTTTTAAAGACTGCTATAAAGCTTAAAGAGCAATGTAAAGTTTTTTCCAATGGTTCAGTAACTTTCTAAATCTAATATTAAAACTAGTTTTTGTGTGAAAAACAAAACTATAGAGTATATTTTAAATGCCACTGAGATAAGCCAAATGAAGTTAATTTGGAAAACCAAACAAATTAAGAACTACATATTAGAAGCCAATACAGAAGAGACTGAAAGGATCCTCTTACTTGTATGAAAACAGGAGAACACATTAAGTGAATTAACCTTAACTTTCCATGAAAGCTGCTTTTTGAAGCATATTTTCTAGAAAAATTAACATAGAGCCTGAACTACCAAGTTCTATTTTACAGTGACTACGCTTAAGTAATATTAGTTCTAGCTCTCTTCCTGCTGCGTTTACAAGGAAAACTGGGTGTACAAATTATTCCTTTTTACCAGGATGTAATACATGATTATTTTGGCACAGATGAACAACAACAAAATGCCAAGCGGTGTAGGAGGTCAAAACATGAAGCATTTCTAAAGGAAGCTGATTTGAGTTCCGCTCTCTAGAGCACAGCCATATCGCTTCAAGTGGGAGAAAGAGTTCAGAAGACAGCGGGCAAATAAATAAGCAATTTGGGGGCAGGGGGGAATGTTTTCTTGTTTTATTTGCAAAGCATAGTAAATTAACATCATTTTAATATTGAAAAATACTTGGCAAGTATAACATTTTAAACCCTGAATATATTAAACCATTCAATGTTACAATCAACTAAAGTTTTACCTGATAAATCACTAACAAGGGAAGAGCCTTCTAAAAAGTGCATTTAGCCATGCTACTGTATTTAAATACGATATCAATTTCCAACAAATTAACTTCAAATATTAGAATACTATTTAAAATAATCTATCTTTCTAAACCGAGCATGCATAGCAAAACAGAACACAGCCATACTATCACTGTGTCATCACTCAGAGGCGTTTTCAAGTTGCTCATTTTTAACTGCTTTTTTTATATAGCATGTTATAGAAACTAAGCGTAACTTCAGCATTCATACCGAAGCAACAAATACTTACATGAAGGAATAATGAACTGGGGTTCAGTATTACCGGCATATCCGAGTTTTGTATACCTGTTGAGGCAAAAAAGGTTAGGTTATAATTTATAACCTATATTTAATTAATATTTAATACGACAAATACCAGAGATTTTCCTTTTTTAATGAACATACCTCTCTTCCCATATCAAAAAGACCCACTGACTTCCCTTTAAAAAGAAAAAAAAAAAAAAAAAAAAAACACCAAACAGCTTCTCTTTTTTTAAAAGATAAAACAATGCTCCCTACCACAAATTATGCACCATTGCTAACTCCAACTCCAGTAAAATTTTACTACAGAACACAAAGGACGCAATTCAATTTATTAATGCTTAGGAGTATAATTTAGAGTCAGAGTAGTTCCTCCCTGCTCAGCAGTTAGCATTTCCATAGAAATATTGTCATATAGTAAGTGTTAGTGGTAGAAGTGGTTTTGTAACTGCTTACTATAGGGGAAAAAATTCCCTTGCCCATGGTCTGCCAGCTGGGCACATGGCAGGGCTGGCCACAGGCCACCATTACTTCACAAGCATTTCCCAAGATGTACTCTCGTAGGTGGCAAGTACTGACAGCCGATCATGACAGTGGTAGCGAAAGAAATTCCATTTAACAAATGGAAAACGGTCTTGAAAACGTGTTTAATAAGACTAAGGAAAGCAAGAGGAAAAGAACTACACACCTTCACCCACCCAATTTCCAGAATGTGCTATGGATATATACATCATTTCCATTGTCACGATGTAAGACAACTGAAGAAATGATCAATGTATTCATGAAAAATAACTACAACACTCACAGTACCAAAAATATCCAGCTGCTAGAAGTGTTGTTACAAAGAGTTAACAACAGCATGGGCAAATTCTAAAACATGCAGAACAAAATGCACACTACATTCAAGAGTTACAGCCTACGCACACATTTTTAGCAAACACAGATATAACGAAGTTCTCATTTTCTTTATACAGCCAGACAGCTGTACTAACTAAAGTAGTGCCATCAGCAAAAGCATGAAACACTGTAGTAGCACCTCTACAATTTTCAGCACTCTATCACAAACCTGGAAGATCTTAGGCAGTATAAGGCAGTACTAACTTTAACAATTCATAAATTTATGTCAGGAACACAGCAAAATGCCTGACAACAAATACAGTAAGAGGTTGGTTTTACAGGCTAGGAGTGCTGCTGCAGTTGGTTTTGCCATGATGCTACTGATGCAGCGGTTCACAACTTGCTCACACGTCCGCTAACGCCTACACAATTTCTATCGCTGACATTAACTGCACACATTAGTGCTGGGCCAAGAGAAACGTATTCTCAAAAGGAAAACGTATTTCTCTCTAAATAACAAACTGGTTAGCACAGGACTTCATCTAATACCAAAAATGCTTTGCAAGAGAAGTATTTTTAAAGCTGTAAACCTGATCTTGTCTGTAACGCATTGTAACAGTTGGGAGTAATCATGCAAAACACCCTTGACTTCACATTGATCAACAGGAATGTTTACTGAAAAAGAAAACTTCACAGGCAAAATAAGATAAATAATGGGAAAAAGAAACTAAATACCAGAAAGAAATTTACACCTCATGAAGAGGTGAGCATCATGCACTCTATGTGCCTGGACTCAGGACTTGCAACTGAGATTTTGCACACTCTAGAAGTTTGGGGGTTTTATTTTCTTCTTAAACATCTAGTTCCTAAAAGAAATATCAAGAATTCCACAAATTCATGCTTCTATGACCTGTCATGTAGAATAAAACTGTTCACTGTACCTACAGTGTTTTAACAGCCTTTTAGTGCCACAAGAAAATAACTAAGAAAACCAGCAAATACTGACTCACTGCCTCTACCTTCCCCTGCAAATCAGGAACAGTAGCACATAGGTTTTAACGCTAAATCTACACAGGAACTTTGGAGCCTGAAGCCTAGATAAACCTACAACTAGATCCAAAGTGCCTTAACAAGCAAAAAAGTTAAACCCATTTGATTATTAAACTCAGTATTTCAAAGAAAACAAAAGCTAAACTGTTGCAGGTAACAAGCTGCTTAGCTGCTTGTGGTATGGGAGACTGCCCAGCACACACACAGCCAGCAGACTTAAAGAAAAACAGTCAAATGAAAGATGAATTTCATATAAAAAGACCGTATTCAGACATAAAATCAGCATATCTAAAAATACTATGGCCTACTCAGCAAGAAGTCTCCTTACTCATTTTTTTTAAAAAAAAAAAAAAGACACATTTTTAGGCTTCCAAAAAAGGAAAAGGAAAAAAAAAAAAAAGAGGGGGAGACACCCTGTATGGCTTCTGGTTTCCAAATATTAAAGTATTATCAGCAAGTCTCTAACGGAGTCTCCCAACACAATGGTCACACTCTCCCCTACACACCATCAAGGTCACCAGTGCCTGCCCACTGGGACAGGACCCGCTGCCACCTCCTGCCCCTCCAGCTCCATGTTCGCAGGCACAGCCAGCCTTTTGCTGTATTCATACGGTGACCGGTACTATGGGGCTCCGGGCAGTAGCGAGGGCTGCCAGGGACTATGGTAATAAGCATAATACACAGTAAGTTTGATTTGCATAACTAAACATATATAGATAGATACTCTTGAGTTAAAATGCAAGTTTAAAAATGTGATAGGTGAGACAAAAAAAGTAAGTTAAAGAATGAATAAAAGTTGATAAAAACCTTCAGTTCTCCAAACACGGATTCTAATATCAGCAGGTTTTTTAAAAAAAAATTTCAAAGATGAGGCTTTACTCAGACTGACCACATCTATACTACCACTGTCACTTGAAGCAAACATTTAAATCACATGAAAAAAAAGGATACCACCGGCAAGCTACATTTCACAACCACACAGTTTCCACAAGCAGTTCATACAGGGCAAAGTGTCTGACTAATGTATGATTCACAGGGGAACGAGGCACGCCCTGCCTCCTTCAGAGCAGCAATCACTGCCACTACAAAAAAAAAAATCCTGATGTTACAGATATCATAACACCATACCAATACTGGATCACAGTTTTCCAGTAAATCACAGGTTGTCTTGCTTCCTACATAGCACTGAAGAGTGTCAGGATGGACTTCCATGGAGACAGGCAGGCACATGTCACTTCATGAGACACGGACTCGGCTTTCCCACACTGAATTTGTGGCACTCAGCAGTAAGAGAGCAAGGCACTGTACAGATGAGTATAAAAGTATAAGCAGATTTCCATTAAAATCTGTAACACAGAACTGATTTACAAAATCCCAAAGGTGAAAACCTGAATTCAACCTTGATCATTCAGATGTTTTCTTCACATTCAGCTACCTGAAGTGTTTCTGTAGGCCTATTAGCTCGTTTAAGTAGAAAAGGAGAAAAGAAAAAACCAAACAGGGCAAAAAACTGTGCTGGATAATCACAACCTTTAAATTTACTTCAAAAGATAAGCTACAAAGTATCCAAAAGCAGTCCACAAAGTGTAGATACATATATATGCGTGTAGGTATATAGAGAGCCATACACATATACACACCTCCCCATACTATCTATCAATATATATACATATGTTGCTGATATCCCCAGGGATTTCCCTCCAACATCTTCTCCAAAATGCAACCAAGTCTTGCACACCATCCTCTGACCTATGCAGATGTAACGATGTGACAAACAAAATATTTTTTTTTGTAGGGGACATTCATACCACAAATGAAATAGGGGTAGCAACTAATGAAGGTTCCTTCTAAATTAAGTCTACTAATCCACATCTCAATTATCAGTGGAGAAATACGTCTAGAGTCACATCCACCTCAAACTCATGCCCTGAAATTGCAAAGTAGCTCTGTACCGATCCACCCGAGAGATCTCTGGAAGGACAGCCAAAAGGCTCTCTACAGTGTTCTCAATTGCACTAATGGGATTTCTTATATGTGTTCTCACCTAGAATAGATATTTCTGAGGCTATAACATGAAAGCAATGTCACTTGAAGGTTACTTACACGGTAAGTAGTCATGCAGGCAATTTTAAAGCCGAAAGGAAACAGCACTTAGGGTAAGAACTTCTAATGAGAATGTCATTAACAGAACTTCCGTCTGCAAACCACAAGCCATGACCAGACACCTTTGCTCTACTTCTTTCCTGTCCACAACAAATGTCATTCTGCATATATTCTCCCAAGTTATACACCCTAGATCTATCACAACTGCAATTTTAACAAAAGGGTGAGGAATAGGGGGACCACTGCTCTGTGGGCAAGGCAT
Source organism: Cariama cristata (assembly GCF_000690535.1). Taxonomy (NCBI): domain Eukaryota; kingdom Metazoa; phylum Chordata; class Aves; order Cariamiformes; family Cariamidae; genus Cariama; species Cariama cristata. The sequence continues at coordinate 22,660 of NW_009612133.1, forward strand.
TTGTTTAGCTGCTCTGAGTAGTACAACAGAAATGGAGTGGTCCAACACGAGTTGCATCCTTGTCATTTTCCCGACAGCTCCACGCAAAGACAGGAGTTAGCCAAGCACAAGCAGAAAAGAACACCAGAGGATAAATGTCACCTGATCTTCAATTTCTGTAGAGCAAATCCAGGTTACAGCCTAGCCCTCAGCTACTCCTAATGATCTGGACTAAGAGCAATTTCATGCATGGGACACTTTTTTTTTTTTAAAATTCACACACAAACAGGAATAAGATGTGCCTCCAACACTGGCCCCACTGGAAAGATGCAACGCAACTTTAAAAACAAACAAAAAAAAGAAGCACTTTTCTGTGGGGAGGGAGGAGTGACAAACCTGAAACTCTCTAGAAAGAAAGTCAGGACTAGGTTGAAATCAAAATGGTCTCTTTCTGGTTTACCTTCAAGGTGGTGCATAAAGCTAGGAGAAACAAATATCTATGAGGATTTTTTTTTTTCCCAGAGGGCTTTGTTTTGTTCAAATTGCTGTCTCTTCATGATGGTTCTGATTTATTTTCCATCTGAGCCACAGTAACCCTTCTGTGCAAGCTCTCACTCAACACATTCATTGCCTTGTATCTTACCTTGCAGACAGAATCGGTTTCCCAAGGACAGTAACCTAGCAGCATACATGTCAGCTTCTGTGTGCAAGTCCTAAAATTCTGCTTTGGTGTATACCACAGCCTGTGCACCAAGCCCAGTGAGGTTTCTCTAACTAAACACACCTCTGCAAAGTCCCACGCAGAACCCATCCAAGTGGTCATGCTCCAAGCAAGTCTAACATTCAGTGATGGGATCAGGCTTTACACAAAGTTAAGCTCCATTTATTCTTAAAAGTAAGCTGGTACTGTCTTTTTGCAAGGTGCCACACTTGCTGAGGTAGCAGGAGACCTGTACTCCATATCCTCTTCCATCCAAATGGGTTTAGAGCCAATCTCCCACTTCCCGTAAGAGCCTCTTGCCATTTGCTTATAAACCTTCCTGAGGCAATTTCTATCCTGAAACCATATGGCAAAGATTCCAAGAAAGGAGGGCCAAAGACAAAGCAAGATGATTGCCTGGTAACCAGAACACAAATCCTAGAAGAAGTACAACTAGAGTTTTGATCCCTACTCCAAAGACTGCTTTAGTATTTTATTCTGTGACCATACAGGTATTGATATGCATACCTTACAGACATGCTACATACTGCTTCCTAGAAGAATTTTTGAGTTTTCCAAGTGATATTGTGCCAATGGGAGTCAAAAATTATCACCGCACGTTCACAGTGGCACACAATAGCATGCTGGCCATTTAAAAGAAACAATAACAGATGAGTGGTTTAAAAGATGCAATCCCTGCGAATTTCTGAATGCACTACTGATACCAGAGCCCAGGAGTTTCCGGTCTGAGAATCATTATTTGACTAAACCATTTTCCTACAGTTTGAAATCTGATGCTTACAACCCAGAAATTCTAAATGCACCCTGGCATTTCTGTTGCCCTGCTTACACAATTCCCACTTACATGCTAGCATCTCCAAATCCTGTGCTGAGCAGCCAAATGCACCAACCTGGATTTCACTTCACAGCTTTCTGAAGCTCCTTCGCGGGCCTAACACGAAGAATTTAACTGAGAAAAAGGCTGCATGGGGTCATTTCTTTGAATCAACGAAGAACAAAGAGAAGCTACAAAAACAGAAGCCTCAATTATGTAAAATAAAGAACAGTGAAGAATCTTACAGAGTCCGTAGCCTTTGCACATGAATTGCCTTTTTTAGTATGGTCTGCAAACCACCTTGCCATTCAAATCCAGTATCATAACCTCACTTCTCTCAAGATACCACAGCAGCAAATTCTCCATATATACTTGAACACCAGCAAGGACCATTAGAATATTTCTACATGAATCTGCTTGCTAAAATAAATTTTATTTATGCAGATGTCCTCCATCATAGCTTGACACTTTGCTGCATAACAAATTTTACACAGAAAAAGTTAAAATGATTGCACAATAAGAGTACTTTACTATTTCAATTTACAAAATTTCAAGCATTACTTTTATCTTTAAATTATTATTAAGTAAATAACATTATTATGAATGGCTCAAGACACAAAACCAAGAAAGGTTATTTTACGATTTCATAGTTTCACAGCAGGCCACTGTGCGGAGGCATGCAAGACAGTGCAGATGCAAATTAAGTCTGCTGAAGCATGTGAATTCCTTGTTGCAGGTGTGTATAGAGCAGCAAAATTCATTGCTGGCTGAGTTACCTTAACTCTAGGAAAATTGTAATTAAGTGAGCAGGTTGTAGAAGGCATTACAGAAAAGCTCAGAAAGTGGGGAAATTCTAAAAAGGACACACACAGGGTAATATATTCAAAAGGGCATGAAATAAATCAAATGGCAAAAACTCCAAGTTTTTAAACAGAATGGAAAAGGATTCTGCTCTTCAACCCCCAGCTCCTTACAGATGGTCCATCAAAGACTTCATCAAAAAGGGCTTAATATCCTTTCCTGTTTTAACTGGATAAATTCTACATATACAGAATTTATAAGATAGATACAGCGGTTTTTACCATCTGATGTCTTTTGATAACAAAGCTGCTTTCAAAAGAAGTGGAAAACTTCTCAAACAAGGATGCGCCCCTAGTCTTCATACATAGGGCCTCATGTGGCTGAAAACCCTGAGCAAGTCTTTGTGCTTTTATTTCTTGCTTTTCTTCTATCATCCTTCTTGTACACCAGAAGAGACTGAAAAGCCTAGGGCATATTTACTTTTCAAATCCCCGTAAACAGAAATAATGAGAAAATGATGGTGAAAGAAGAAAGCCATCTTGCCCCTTCAGAAAAGGTCCCAGCTCCAGCACCAGGTGCAGATCTGTTAAGCAGCAGCAGATCAGAAGTCCCTGAAGGAACCGATTATACTAGGAAAATGGGACTTGTATTAATACATTAGTTTATTATCTCTTTTCAAATGTCCTTGATAAAACACAAGATAGCAGAGACTTTGAAATTATTCATGCTTTTCATATTTTTATATCTTTAGCTAATAGACACATTTTACCTTTTACATATCACTAGTTTGGCATAGAATCATGGAATCATTATGGTTG
>NW_009612134.1:0-6626 GCF_000690535.1 Cariama cristata
AAATACGCAAGTGTGTCCTAAGTGTTTAAGTACAACTGCCCTTCCCACTTGTGGTTGCATTAATGCTTTGAGGCACGCTCAGCACACCTCTGTCTGAAGCTCCAAACGCTCCAGTCTGGCCTTAAACATTATTTCACCATGCAAACCTTTTGGCCTTTTTTCCCTCCTCTTTCTATCTGGTCACTTTTTATCAACTTAATTTCTTAATGAGTGCATAAAACTTATGCAGAGCGATGCATAAAAGTTAGCAATGCATAAAATGTTATGGCAGAGTCCTTAGGATAATTTATTGCATTTATAAAATTGAAGATTCAGGCTTCTCTTGCTGGCCAAGCAAGCCTCATGCCCATGGGCAGAAGGTGGCCGAGACTCCCTGGATGCTTTGGCTGACGTAGCCTGTTGCTCCATGCAGCAGCAAGTATCTCTGGGTATCGTGGAAACTGAGCTCAGCCCTTCTGTCACCAGGTAGAGCAATCATCTTGTAGTGCAATGTGCCTGCTGCACAGCTGATGCCGTGCGAAATTAAGAAGATGCTGGTGTCTTCCTTAAGGGACATGGGGCTTGGGCTGCAGAGGGGACCTGGGTGTGACTAGGGCCCTTTACAGAGCACTGATGGGTGGCCGATGCCTGGCTGCCCACGGTGTGTTTCAGTCCCTTTGTTGGTCCCTGTACACGTGAAGTGTGTTGGGTGTGATGGAGCAGGGGACTTTTGAGGGTCTCTGGTTTTTGGCACGTGCAGCGTTGGAACACTTCATTTTTGCAGCCGTTGCACTGCATCAATGTCCATTTGGGGGGCTAATTGCATCTCCCTGCTTGATTTGCAAGGCATAAAATGCCATAATGTGATGACCTTTGGGATGGACAGCTGGAAGTTGTTCTTCAGCTCAAACAACAGCCACCCCCAGGCCAGCTTGTCGGAGACCCAGTGAAACTCAGCAGTCCCAGGGGACGAACCATGTTCCCCACTGCTGGGCTGCAGGGATTTGGGTTTGGACTGCGATGGGCAAAGAGGCTTTGGTCCCTACATGTCTGCCTTGCTCCCCTGGGATGGTATGGGGGCAGTCGTATGGTGCTGTACCAGGCTTTTCCCTGCATGTCTGCCTTGCTCCCCTGGGATGGTACAGGGGCAGTCGTATGGTGCTGTACCAGGCTTTTAGCCCGGTGGGTACCAGGAGTCAGAAAGCAGGTAGGGCAGGATCACTGCACGTTTTGGATGTACCCCATCACGGGGGAAGGAGAGGCAGAGCTGGCAGGAGAAGGAGCACCCCAGCATCACCCGAAGGCATCCCAATTAAGCAGCATTACTATCCCCATTAAGCAGCAGTCGTTGCTGGTAAGTATCTTTGGACTTAAATCTTAATTCCTTGGGAGATGTCCCAATTAAGTGGATCTCGTGATTAAACACTTCCTGATTAAGTGGAGTGTACTTAACTCATTCAAATTAATAACTCATCTGAAAGAAATCAAGTTACACACAGATGGAATCTTTTTTTGCTCTCATTTGGGGATTGAGCGCACGTAACAATTCCAGTTAAGTATCTGGTAAGTGATATTTTTCCTAATGTGTCTCTCGAAGTGGAAATGTTTTAGGCAATTGGGTTTTTTTGGTTTGTGTGTTGTTTTTTTTTTTTCCTAATGCCTCAAATTGTCCTGTGTATCAATAATGAAATATTGATGCTCATATCTAACATTAAGGAACCAGCAGTTTGATATTACATTGACATGCAACAGAAAGTACTGATAGGCTCAGCACTGCATACGAGATGAGGTAGGGAATTAATGCATTGGCAGTTGTCTTTGCTGGAACTGGTTAGAAGCCAACTAAAATCTGCCTAAAAGAGTTCGACAACATTAAATTGCCCAACTTGGCACCAAAGCTTTCCCAGAAGATGTGTAGTATCAATGACATGCCTAATATTTATAGTGCCATCAGTATGTGTGTTTGCAACTTTTAAGTTTTGCGCTATATTTTTTTCTCATTTCTATAACAAAAATTTGTAATGAAGTTTTGTTGCACATCTAAATTTTTGCTACTTTAAGTGAACCGAAAGAAAGGTCCAGCGAGAGGCACAGCGCTGTGATTTACAGGTTGCAGTGATCAGAGCAAAGATCATTTCTCCAAACAGATTGAAAAATGTCCTCTTTTTAGCAAAATCTGTTGTGCTGGAGGACTATGTGTCATATTCCCTAATCTGCATTCCCTTGGGGTTAAAACGTATATGTAAATTAAAAAAAAAAAAAAAATCATACAGATCTTATTGTGATTTCTGATAGTGTAAAGCCAGAATGATTATGTTGATAGTTTTGTAAGCACGATGAGAGGCACGTAAGGGAAAGAAGTCCAATACATTTCACGTCTGCTGCTCAAAGCACATTTCTCTCTGAAGAAAACCAGTTCTTGAGGAGTTTGGGAGAGTGAGGGGGGAGAGTGGAGGGCTGTGCTTGGGGGAAATAAGTAAACCGTCTGCAGTCCTATACTGGAATGCGTTTGATTTTATTACGTTGCCAGAGCTTAAGCGAGCTGCATCGCTCAGTGTTACTGAACTGCTTTGGTGTTTATTGACAATTGCAATAAAAAAATAAAGCCGATATTTAAATCCTGCCCGATTAGCGGAAACAGAAATGTTTAGGGGAAAGTCTGAATTAGTTCCACTTCGCGACAGAGTAAATAGCAGATTTCAGCTTTCATTTAAAACAAAAGGTAAATCTCATACCCAGAATCCAGTGTGTCTCAAAAAAATTATTTCCTTGGAAGTATAAATTGGGATGCCGATGAAGTTTCAGAACAAAACGGGTATTTTTATACTTTGTTCATTTCATATTTATCACTAGCTTGTTTGCTAATTTTCATTTGCAAGAGGCAATTCTTCCAGCTAACTGGCTGCCTCAATGGGCCACTGATTTCTTTGAAGTGACAGTCTGTAAATATGCATAAAAAAGAGATGCAATTAGCGTGTGTGTGGTTCAGTGCAGCCTGATTTCATTGGCAAGTTTACCCACAGTGTTGATAAGCTACATTATCTAGAAAATTGGCCGCTGAAAAACAGCACCTCTGATTGCCAGCAAAGGTTCCAGATAACAGGGTGCTGAAGAGAAATATAATTGAGGTTGAATATGTTAACCAAGGTGTCACATGCTCCTTAGAAGCGCTAATTTATCAGCATGTTGGAATTTTTATTAACATTTGGAATGCATTTCTACCACACTAATGAAGTGGAATTGGCAGTTCAGGTTTTAGTTATTGTCATTTCTGAGAAGTTAAATGTAATTTCTCGTTAGACACAGTTATGTAAATATATTTGTTCAGGGGCTGAAAAAATTATACATTTCGCAAAATACAAATATGTTGTTAAGGAGGAGTATGACAAACCAGCCGCAGTTAAAGTCATAAAAGCCAGCCAAATGTTCGCCCTGCATTGTGCTTTCTGGAGCATCACTCATTTTTAGGGGACCTGAAGAAAATGAACTTAGCAGAGTTTTAATAAATGGTGTAGTCACTCGTTAATGTAAAAGAGGCAAGACAGGTAAACGGGGTGTGATTTATCAGAGTATTGGTTTAAGGGGAATCGCACCGGGCTTATCTTTTTTTTTGTGTGGAAGGGGTCTGGTGCCCAGAAGGGTGCTGGCTTTTGTTTCCCCCGTTTTTTGACATATGGGAAACCGGGCTGTTTTCAGTTTCTGGGCTGTACACAAACACGCTGTGTGACATTATGCTGCGAAGTGACGAGAAGAGAAATCGGTAGAAGGATGACAGTTCCCAAGAGCCGTGACAGACTCGGTTCAAGGTGCTTTCAGTTCCAATGCCATGCTTGTTTTCTATAAAAAAAATTAAACTGGTGATTACAACGAGTAATCTAAAAGTAAGGGGGTACTGCTATTAGCTAAGAAGATAGTCTGTACGTACTGACTTTAAAGAAAACCTCTAAGCCTGCCCATCGGCAGCAAAAGGCAATAAGAAAGAAGCGCTACCGAAGTTTGCATCGTGACTTTCAGCAGAGGCAGAGCAGGTCTGACTTGCGCGTCTCCTTTATGCTATTCCACAATTTTCCTTCTGAATTAACGTCTCCAACACCTCTAAGTGCTTCCTTTCCTTCTGGGCAAAACCCGACCTTAAACTCTTGCTGCGTGTACTCGTTGCAGGGGCATCGTCGACACGCCGCTCATCCGCTCCAAGGACCGGCGGCCGCTGGTGCGGCGGTGGCTGGCGGACATCCCTGCCGGGAGGCTGGCTCAGGCGACCGACCTGCAGGCTGCCGTCGTCTACTTGGCCTCCGAAGCCTCGGATTACATGACGGGCCATAATCTGGTCATCGAGGGCGGCCAGAGCCTGTGGTGAGGGGCATCCTCCAGCCCCCCGTCCCGCCCCCTCCAGGGGCGTAGCTTACTTTGAAAAGTGTGTGTTAGAGTTTAGCTTAGTCCCTGTTTTCGCCTGTGTGGCTAAGTGGCTAGCTGATAGGAAATTACTGTTTTCTTCTTTTGGGTGTTGCTTTGGAGACTCTTATAATGCAAAAAAAAAAAAAAAAAAAGGCAATCTTTCATTTTCATTTTCAACATTTTCATGTTTTTCATTATGCATTCAGATTTCTGTTAAATTAGTATTTAATGATATAAAGGCATGTTTACTGCAGTGAGATTTGGCTATTATTTAGTTTAACAGGGGGCATTTTTGAAGCAATCAATATTAGCTGGTCTGTGTAGTATGTTGGTCTTAGGTGATTTTTTTGTATTCAAGTTGTTCCAGTGGCATCTGTGAGTGGGGAAAAACAGTTGGATGTAGTGTTAAAAAAAAGTAAATTAGTTCATTGCATTTGAACCTGAATGTTGCCATTTTATATTTACTGGTGTTCTTAGGTTTTGACAGTGTTTTTATACAAACACCCACATAAATGCCCCCGAAAGAAAAGTACTACGCTTAATAGAGAATCATGTTGGTAATTATAACGGCTGTAAGCCAAAGCCCATTGAGGTAAGTGAGGATTGCTCATATACTTTAAGTTAAACGCATGTATAAGTGTTGATACAACTGGGTCTTTGTTTTCCTTGATAGGCAGATGTAAGCAAAGGTTGTCTTCCAATTTTTTTTTTTTTTCCCTGCTGTAAAATTCTGAAGACATCTCTCGGTATAAAACAGGGCCAGCTCAAATGATATTGGTACAGTTCTGTTGGCTGAAGAGCTCATTTCGGCAATAGCACTAAGTTCCTTGCTTATAGGCAGTAAAACGTGGCACAATAACACCACCGTTTTGATAACGCTCTGAATTTATACAGACTTCCATCCTGAGGGCCTTTAAGCATAACCTAAGGAGAATTTACGGGAAGGAATTCACTTGCAAAGCCTCATGTCATTTGTTTTGCATTTGGCAGCTCTTTGTTACCATAACATAAATAATTGTGGATGAATGTCATTACTTTGATTAAGTGCTACAAGTCCATACATTGGCTAGCCATTATTGTGGTGAATTGAAAAAAAAACATTATTGTGGTGAATTGCTATAATGGCTTCAGACTTGACATTCACCGCCACATTGTAAGGTATGCATCTCGCTGACGTACTATCATCGTTATCGTGGATAAAGTGCAAGAAGATACTTGTCTTCATTAAATTTTCTATTAGACCATTGATAATTAATACATATCTCATACTTCATCTCGAGTCGTTTTTTCTGGGGAGTGTTGCTGTTAAGCGACTCAGGGCTAGAGCTTCTTGGCTTGAAATCCCTGCCTTGTGTGCATGATCTAATTTATTGACAATGCTCTGCAAACTCACAGGTTTAAGGAGAGCTCGGTTTTGGACAAATCTTCAAGAAAAACAATTAAGGGTTTAAAAGTTTTATTATTTTTCTGGGCTCACAAACCCTTTTCTCTCCTAGCTCCCACACTTGCATCATTTTGTGTCATGCTCTGGAGGGCTCGGTGGAGTTCTCACATCCCTCTGGCTGGCTTTTCACCCGGAGGTTAATGTGCAAACATTGGTGAACTCATCAGGAGCTCTTCCAAGAGATCCTAGAGGGGCTTGTATACTATCGCTTGGACTGCTGGTGAACAGTTTGTTGCAGCTCCTATCTAAAGTGTAAAATAAAATAAAAAAAAAATTAGCTAATTTGAAACATGGACTGCAGTTGGCACTGGAACTGTAACCAATGTTCTCACTTTCTCGGTAGAAAGACCAAGGGCTGAACAGGCTGCTGAGGCTGAACTCCCTTTCTCTGCCCGGAGATGGTTGCAGGTTAGCACCAAAAGGCGCTGGCAGGGCGTCGCAGGAAGCTGAATAGTTCATTGCCCTGGTGCCGGGTGCTTTTGGGAAGAGATTTTCAGCCAGCAAGGGTCATGCTGTGACTTTCACAAGCTTCAAATGAAGGTTAAAAACAAAACCCAGACAGAAAAAAACTTTCAGACTTTAAAAAAAAAAATAAAATCAAAAAACATCTCTTGACTAAGCAGCCTCCAGTGTTTGGACTAGAGCTTGTCTCACCACGACCGATTTGCCCCCAGGCTCTGCCTTTGAAGGGCTGCGCGGGCAGAGCAGAGAGGAGTGAGTTGACGTGCACAGGCTGATGTGGGGCTTGGACCCTGTTTGGAGACGCCGCCGTGTGCCCGCACAGACCCCGGCTCTGCCTCTTGTCGGC
>NW_009612134.1:6720-7278 GCF_000690535.1 Cariama cristata
ATGGGCAAACACCCTCACGGCACTTTTGGTTTGCACGGCATCCTCGCTTCGGCCAAAGAAACGAATCCTGGAGGACAGCAGGTGTCAGGAGGGAAATGCCTCTCCCCGCACATGTGTGAGCTGGCCTGTCTCCTTCTAGGGACAGACTTTCACCTCTCTCCTCCACGCACCTGTACCCAGGGCTTCATCCATTCAGGAGCTCCAGCAACGGCATTGTGGCTTTTCATGGTCTCCCCTGTAATTTCTTGGGGGAAAAAGTTGATTTCCACTCAAAAGCAAGGGCTGACCGTGCAGCGGTGCTTCTGTCTGATAGGACCAAACTTTACGTTTGGGTTGGGATCCGTGCCTGGGTGCGTTGTTGCTGCTCCCCAGGCTTGGGGCTCAGGGCTGGGTGCAGGATCGCACCCCGCCTTCTGCAGAGGGAGAGGCTCGTTGCTACAGTGATGGGGCTCTTTCGGGCAACACAGCCCTAAAGCAGGTGGAAAAGGCGATTCCCCCTTATAAGGGAAAAGCAGAGCTCAAGAAGGATGCAAGAAAAGCCTTTTAGAGCAGAAGACT
>NW_009612135.1:0-18807 GCF_000690535.1 Cariama cristata
GTTGGCAGGACGGGGTGCCCCGGAGCTGTCAGGGCAGCGGCACAAGGGCGTGGGGCCTGACTCGGCCTTTCCTCGCCTGCATCTGCCTGATGTATGTGCTTATCCCCTGGGACGCTTCCTTCCCCTTTCCCCCGGGCGCCCCGAGCCATGGCGGTGCGGCCGCTTCCCGTCCTTTTCCTCCTCTGAATCCCGCCCGCTGCGTGGGTCGCGAATGTCGCCGCGTTTCGCCCTCCTTTTTCTTCTTTCTAGCTCAGATGAGATGGAGGCGATAATTGCTTGTTCAGGAGGGAGGCATAGTCCCTCAGCCAGCTGGAAGATGCAAGAATGCGAAAGGATCGTGGTTTTCAGGGTGGTTTTTGTGGACCTGTAGAGATGGTGGATCTGTCCCTGGATTCAGTACAGCACAATTACTGAGGCAGCCATATTGGGATGATGATCTGACAATCCTCTGTGAGCTAAGTCAGGAGGCAGGCGTCAGGAGACAGGATGACAGGCCTGGTAGTTTTGGGGTCATTGGCAGGATATGGGTATTAAATTCAGGTTGGAGAACTAGAGTTTACCAGAAGCAGATGGTGAATTTGTATCTGTTCTCTGAGATGTAAAATACATTCATGCCAAATTTTAAAGTGTATTTCTTTTACTTCCAGCTCCTTCTTAGCTCAGTTCTTTTTGTTATTGAACAATCTAGTACATTGATGTGTTGACAAATAGCCATACGTTTATATGATCAGATTTTCAGTGCATGGCCAAGTTCTGCACCACTGTTTTATCTGGCATCTTCACTTAGTACCAAGATAGCAATTCGTAGTGTATGAGTTCAGCTGATATATCAGACTGTCATCACTACCTGATCCTCAGTGGAGGACCTAAAATTGGATTCGTTGTGGTCCTTGTGTTCATAAACCCCTGTTGCTCTGAACAGCTGTTTTCCTAACTTTCCATATACTAATCTCTATTCTTTTTAATTTTCTTACTTTAGAGCTGTTGTACTGATGAAGTTACAAGCAATTATTTTTGTTTGAAAGTTACCACATTCTGCGGTAAACATACCCATGCAAATATAACACAATGGCTAACTGTGTTAAATAAAAGTGATGCTTCTTCATTTGTGATGTGTGGTGGGTTTTTAATTTTTTTTTTAAAAAGTTTGAATGTAGAGATACGTATTCTGAACATTGTTTTTGTAACTACTTTGAACTTGTTGCAAACTTCTCTGAATATATAAATAATAATTTGACTCTAAATCCCTACTCTGCTTGTAACTTTATTTCAAAAAACTAAAGTTCTGTATTTTGACATTGCATAAAAACTGGTTTACCAGAACTTTCAAATATGTCCAGAGATCCAAGTCTTAGTGAACAGCTTGTTTCTTTAAACATTTGTCTGAAAGTCCAAATTTAGTTACAAGTGCTTTGAGACTGTGAAGGGTCGTTGACCAACATCATTGGGTTTGTCTGCTCAAATAACAGAAAACAGACAAGGTATTTAGATGATTTGTTTAATGATACACTTTAATATTAAAACCTCACTGTGTGACTTACAGGGTGGATGGTGGATATCTTTTAATAATAGTTTAAAATAAGCGTAAAATTACTATGTAGGATTTGCTTTTGTGCTGATGGAGCTCGCTAAACATCTCAAATATTATCTGTCACCTGTTTTAGAGCCAGTGGTATATCATGTCAAAGACTCAAGCATGCAGTTCCCTTCTTTACTTGGTTCCTGATTGGATTCATGCAGACTGAACGTTAAAAGATACACGGCTAGTGGACTTTTTCCAAGACATTGGGGGAATGATTCATTCTAGCATGGATAGCAGCCTTCTAAGCCTATAATGAACATTAAAAAAAAAAAAAAGCAAGGCTATCTTTTATAAAGATTGTGCTTCTAAATCTGTACCACAGACTCTATTGCACTGCGTTTTGGTTTGCCCTGTTGCAAGTTATGTCTCGTATTACCATGCTGTAGATAGCATTTTGTAGTAGTAAGTGATGCTGCTGGGAAATGTGAACCCTGAAAAACCAGTTGCAATTTATTGTCTGTGATGCTATGCAGCTTGGTCTCATTTTGCCTTATTTTATCATTCTGTATGATGAGAGCAATACTGCCTTTATAAAATGTTAGAACCAGTTAAAGTTGCTGATAAGTGGAAAAAAAACCCTCAAAACCCTAACAACTTAAATTTATGGGAAGCTTGGAAAATACTGATTTTGGTTAATTTTCTTATTAATGAAAATTAAATCTTTCATAGTTGGATGGTGTTCAAAACATATGAAATCCATGTGCAATTACAACTAGGCATTTTGCTTACTTCAGCTACGAAAAATAACAGAGTTGAGAATGAATGAGATTTAAAATTACAGCACATTTAATTTTCTATGAGTACAAAAGCTAAGGTTGGGAAAAGTTGGCAATTGCAAAAGCCTAGCAGTTAAATTTTTATGCTGTTGTAGGTGATTTTGTGACCTGTTCTGTAAGAATTTCTTCACAGCTATGTTCAGAGATAGTCAAGATTTATTTTTTGATTAGAGTATTCTTTCATTCCATCTTCTGTTACCAGTTTTCTACATATAATAGTTATCTGTAGAAATTAATGTAGTATTCTGAAAGGTATTTCATAGAAAAACATCTTTGTATGTAGAACTCTTCAGTAAGAAGGGAAAATAAGCTCCTTAAGTTTCATAAATAATGTTATAAAACACATTGGTTGTATTTTTGTTTTCTTTAAAAAAAAATAATCCCCTTCATTAATGGTATTACTTTTATTCATTGGTCCTTGTGGGAAGTTGGCAAAATTGTGATTTTCACATTAATATGGATAGATGGAGAAAAGAAGGATGAGAACCACCAAGCCACTGCCTGTTGGAGTTTCTGTGATGTGCTACACCCTGTGAAAATTCCGCTGACTCATCTTTTTCTACAATCTGACAAAGTAAACTGTGTCACTATGAACTTGTTAATAACAAGTTTTGCACTTGATAGATTTCTTGCATTCTGTTTCTGAAACATAATTTTTACTGGCCATGTACAGTAGCATTGCTGTTTTCCAGCAGCAATATTCAGGGTCAGTTGAATAATACTACTGGGACATATCAGAGTTAGTCTTGTCACTTGGCTTTCATGTGAGGGCACAGGTACTTATGCAAAGGTTGTGTTAAGAAAGGAAAGCAAAAATTCCACGCAGTAGATACTCAGGAAGAAGGTTTATAATGAAGCTACATGTTTGATACACTTTGTTACACATAAAAAATCGGCACCTCTGAGCGACAGTGAGTAAAGCAGTCCTCTCAAACTTCCTAGAATCTCTGTTAAACTTTGAAGATCGTAGGAATTCATTCCCATTACTTCTTTACTCTATTCCATGTTTAAGTTTTTAGTGAAACTTATTGAAATTCTGTACTAATCTAAAGTTGACTGCGACTGTCTCATGAATCGTTCTACCAGTTTGCTGTACCACTGACATTGTAGTTCAGTTGGCTTCTTCCTAAAGACATTCTTATTCTTCTATTCTAGTGAGATACCTCAGGTACCTGCTAAAATAAGGAATGCTTTAAATTACTACTTCTACTTGGTGGAGCAATTTAATTTCTTCCTTCACCGTGTGATGGCATTGATGAAGTAATGCAGTTTTAATAAAAGCTGCTTGTACTGTGTGAAGATGTGTCATAACTTGAGTTAAGTGTGTATAAGTATTTTTACCAGCTGTAGAACTTACTTTAGAGCTGAAACGCTTCTAGTTTAGATCTGTTAGTAAGTTTTGTACTTTTGTGGCACTGATTACAACCCTGAAATCAGCGTTTCATTGGATATGTGGTATATAGATAACCAGAAAAGAAGATGTCAAGATTTCTGGGCCATGCATCGTGTCTTGTGCAGGGTAGAATTCTGCCCAGGTTAATTCGGATTCAAGATAGAAATGACTGCATTGAGTCAGACCAAAGATTCACCTAGTCCTGAATCCTGTCTTCAGCAGTGGCCGTAGCAGGTATTTAGAATATAAGGATGAATCAACCATGTAATCCTGTTTTCTCAGTATAGTCTTCCAGGTTCTGGGAGTCTGTGCCATGGAGGCTTTCCTAGCCGAGGATGGTAGCTTTTTACTGGACCTTGATGGCTTTTTGTTTGACTCTATTGTACTGCTTTTTGAGTCTGTTTAACTTCAGTACTGACAGTATCCTGTGGCAGTAAGTTAATCTGCTTAATTGTAGACCAACTGAAAAACCTTCTTCTGATGGAAAAGGTTGGTTGAGGGCAATACAATTGAACCAATCTTTATTAACCCTACATTTCATTACTGTCTCGGATGTGCCTTGAAGTTTGGATTATGGGTGTCAGGGATAGTTTCCTGCCAACTAAAGTGCTCCATCATTTAGATGCGGTAGGATTTGAACAAGTATTTTGATGATTAAGATGAATTTACTGGTGAACATTTGCTGAAGAGAGATCATAATATTTACCCTGAAGGCAATAATTTTTCATTCTTCTTCCTTCTAGAGTAGTATGTCCTTTAATCACTAGATACACAAGTAATTATTGATATTTTTTTTTTATTTTTTTTTTTTATTTTCTCTGAGAAGAGCACTTTCCCAGCACTGCAAAGGGTTCTTTAAGGTTGTTGGGTACACCCTTTTCTCTGGAATGGTGTGTGTTGAAAGTCATTGTGATATGGCCCATTGCACTTATGTTAGTTTTAATATTATTGCTAATGTATTATGGCATCAAGGCTGGACAGCAAGAGAACATAGATCTGTAGTATATAGTAACTAACTCATGCTGAAGTCTAAATAGCTGTAATTTTACTGCTAAAGTTATGTTTGTTAGGTTAAGCCTACCACATGTTGCAACCAAATCTTCATGTTGGTGTTGTCATCCCCACTTTCTGGGAAGAAAACCAAGTAATGAAAACAGATCTGTTTGTAGACTTCAAAGGAACTGCTTCACATGACAGAAACCTTTGACTAGAGAGGCAGTGTACAGGTGCTGTTTAGTGTATTTCCAGTTCTGTCTTCAAAGTGACAGCTTTTGGGGGAGAGGGTTATTGCAGAGCAGAAATTTAAGTTATCAAACAACTTTGAACCTCCCTAATTTTATCAACATCTTGAATGCAATAGCTGTCAATAACTAAATTATATTTTTCTCTTTAGAAAACACCAACAAGAAGGATAACTTGAAACACTTTTGACCCCTTCACTTTCGATTTCTTGACTGTGCTACAAGCAACCAGAATGTCGGGGGCTTCAGTGAAGGTGGCTGTTCGAGTCCGGCCCTTCAATTCCCGAGAAACCAGCAAAGAATCCAAATGTATCATCCAGATGCAAGGCAATTCAACCAGTAAGTGTATTTTAATCTCGTAAAAGAGTCTTGCTCTCTCCTCTCCCTTCCTACTTGATCCTCTTCTTTTTGTCAGACTAAACTGAGTACTGTGTACATTATAGCATCTAGAATTATTCTTTTAGGGAATCTTCTCTTCTGAGGTTGTCATTACAAACTTGATTGTCTCTGAGTTTTACTAGAAAGTCTAAATCACGAGTATTTTGATTTTGATGCGGTTGTTTATGGTGTTTGCTTGTGGTGAATTGAGAATTGTACAGAAAGATTAGAATACCAAAGTGAAAAGCTTTTTAACTTCAGTGTGTGGGAATATCATATGGACTGACAGATACAGGGATACGTTGTAGACCACCACATGCTAATTGCTGTGGTATAACTCCTGCCTGGGTCTGGTGCTTTAGTTCTCAGTGTGCTTATTCTGCAGTCTGTGCTGTTGTTTAGGAACATAATTTGAGTGAGAAAGCTGAGGGGAAAAGGATGTAAATTTTTATGCTTTCCAGATTAGATGTCTAAATGATGGCAAAATAACAGACTACATAAAATCATGTTACTTTCTAATCAGTTAGAAGGGTTAGGATTCTTAAATAGTTATTGTGGGTCTAATTTGGAGGAGGAGACTCTTCTATGGGAAACTGAATATGGGCACACCATTTATTGTTTTGTTGTTGTTGTCGTTTTAACATGCTTCTTAAGGTCAATGCGGTATTGATACCATTTGCAGCAGGGAATCGTTGGTCGTGTGTAGACTAATAGCTATACCTATAAACTGCTCGTCTTATGGTCGTTTTTCATTGTTAGGTAATCGAGTAGAGTCATCTTGTCTGTAGCTGTAGGAAGTAACACTCCAAGAGCGCTGAGTTACTTTGCTGTCTGATTACTTGAGCTCATGCTTGTTAATACAAAGGAGGTTTCATACAGGCTCCTCCCCTTTTTTAGTCAAGGTTGTACTTCACCCTGCTTCTGCAATGGAATTTAAGTCTTGGTTGTGGTTGATTAAATTATATGCAATGTTTATGGTTTCATTGGAAGAGATGCATCTTACACAAGAGAGCTTGCTCTTCAGTGCAGTAAATTCTTATCTTCAGACCTTATGTGGAATATTATCTTAAGAAACCTTTTTTTGATTGGATTTCAAAATTTCTATTTAAAATGGGAGGGGAGGGAATAGTTAGAAGTCATCTCATGTGGAAACAGGTGCTTGTATCCCAACGTTGCCTGCCAACTTTCAGACCAAACCAGTGTAGGATGGAAGAACTATAGACTGCATTGGATGGCATTTGTTATGGAAGTACCACCAAGCTCTGAAGCACAGCAGCACCGCTGGTTGCCACTGTAATAGATTTTCTTGCTGCTCTCATGACGTGACAGCAATAATTTTAGACACTTAAGGTTTTTCAACTCCAGGAGCCTGTGGAAACAGCTTTTTTGTGGTACAATGACAAGGGTGACCAGTGAATTTCTGGCAATCTAAGTTTGAAATCTGGTGTAGACAAAAGACACTGGTTGTGTTTCTAGATGTTAGAGCTGCACTACAGGGACAGTTACATTTTTCAAGAAACTGCACCAGCTTTCAAAAGGAGAAAAAATACTTCCTGATTTATCTAGTTGGAAGTTTCTTTACAGCTTTTGCTATAATTTGTGCTCTGGAAAAATTCTAATCTGTAGCGTTCTATTTGAGTTCTATGGCTGTGATACAAGATGGGTGATATGACAGATGGTCAGGTTTAAGTCATCAGGGGCCATTACAGACTGTGGGAAAGGAATTGCCAGTTGCAATAGTTATATGTTCTTACAATCTGTGGGCTATTTTTTCCTTGTTATTTCCACCTTAGAGGAGAAATACAGAAGAAAGCAATAGACAGAGGAATAATTTTACTCATTGAACAGAAGAGGATCATATAATAAAAGATATGAATAAGGCATTGTTTGGTGTGGAAAAAACCTGAGCAGAAATCTTTTCTCCAAAGAATCTTCCTAATGAAGTTGTCTGACACACATAACTTCAAGCTGAAATTCTTCTAGTATACTTTTAGGCGACACATTAGATTTGGGGGCATAAGTACTGTTGCTATTTCTGCCAAGGATTCTTTCTTTTTTATGATCCCTCAGTCCTTGCAGCGTCAGAGTTACATTATTGAACTCCCTATTATTAAGGTCAGAACTTGCTGGCTAATAGCTGGCTACAGAAAGTAACATTGATGTATTTGACTCTCATATCTGATGCAGCAATTTAAAAATAAAGGGAATTCAGTAGTAATTCTAGCCTATGGAGTTCCTGCTTCCTACCTTCAAATTTGCCGGTGAAATGATCAAGGCTTAGATATCTTGCCTCCAAGAAGGTTATTTTTTCATTTGTGCACTATTTGAGTTGGCCGGACGCAAATCTGAGAGGCTGGTGATACATTGAGTTGTGACTATTTTAAGCCTCCAAGACAGTTAAAGTTCCCTTATCCTATTGGACTATTGTGATGAACAGGATTGATGAGAGAATGTGAAGTCAGATACCTAAGAAGGGATTTTGACTGCTACTTGAACTTTGATTCTTTATATATTGACTGGCCAAGCTGTTCTGTGAATCCTTTGTGGGTCCTGAGTTTAAAGTTTGTCCTTGTCTGAGTTTTATAAACGTATTCGCTGATATAGGCAGAGACTACATTACAGTGAAAGTGAGGCAAAGTGCTTAGGATTATTTTAAGGAAAACAGTATAGAGATACAGATAATGAAGTGTATCACAGGTGTACTCCATTTACGTTTTTTTAATGAATGTATGAAAAAAGGAGTGTTTTTGTGACATCCATAATGAAGTACATTCTTGAAGTCGGAATGCCACCAGGGTTGTTGCCTGACATGCTGCTTTTGTTTGTCAGTTTTTGTGTGAATTTGGCCGTTTATAACTTTTGGGATTGTCCATGATTGATGGTGGGCTTGCCAGCAAAACAAAAGATCTTCCTGGGTTAGAAAGCTTATGCTCAATTTTGTTACACAGTTTAGCTTTGCCTTAAAAGCAAAACAAGTGTAACTGTTGTGGACTTGAAGTCTCCTACAGAATTAACTTGTTATCCTATCTGGCTTTTATGTTATTAGCTTGTAGAAGACAAGGCCTTTAATCAAGATCCATAGTAGATCTCCATATTTATAATTTCTCAGTGTTTAAAAAAATGACAGTGTAGCTGAATATAATTCTGTATATGTCTTAATCTCAGAAAAAGACAGTTCTTAAAAAGGTCTTTAACCCACAATGTTAAGAGCATTTACTGTAATTGGGACTTCTGTCTTTGTCAGAAGGATGCGAAATATGGGAATTTTGAATTAGGTGCTTGAAACATATTGTTTGTCTTTTTTTGTGTGTGTGTCTACTATACTAAGATAACAATACTAAAATTTTTTTTTTTCCCCTTCATGGTTGCAAAGCTGTTGATCTGCAGTAATACAGTATCTTGCACTTAAAGAATTGTCAGTCTTTGTTTTTAAAATGTACGTTGCAAAAGTGAAATTCTGCAGTCCAGCTGAAGTCACATGTGCTGACTGCATTAAGGGGCTGGTATTTTGGCAGAAGGCCTGTGCTGCTCAGATCATGTCTAATTGCAGATGGAATCCATTTGAATGATACTGCCAAAAGTTCTTCAGTGGAAATGAGAGAAGTGGGGGTAGGAGAACAGAAGATAATAGAGGAAAGAGGACAGAAGTTAGAAGCTGCAAAATACTACTACTTTAGTTAATTTGAGAATGCAGAACACTTTCCAAAGAAGAAGTCACCATCAAATTACTAATTAAAAAACCCTACCAAAACAGTAACTGAGTGGGATTAATTTAAGAAAAGACCATTGTTGTTTTTTATTATTATCAGTTAAATACGATCTTAAGAAACATAAGATTTGTTTTCAAAAGCACCTGCTATGCAAGTGGATTCAATTGACCTAAATGCTTTGTTTTCATTTGGAGTTATGTTCTGAAGAGCATATCTGTACTGTCCATTGTACAGAGGTCACTAGTAGTTATGAACGTATGCCCATCAGCCTCTTGCGCCCATACCCACTCAGGACTAGGCCCAGTATAGCTGTGTTGGTAGAATTGCCCATAGTGAGTCAGCCATGCTAGGGGTCCTGGTGAGAGAAGGGAAGAGTTAGCGGGATCTGAGGACTTTTCATATTGATAATTAATTCCCTGGGGTGATCCCTCTGTTAGCAGTCCTTACGATCAGTTAGCTTGATGCTGCCTAATATATTGTTTGTTTCGTATTCTGCTTGTTACAGAATATTTTCAGGTGAAATTTGGCATCGGTGCACTTCTAAGTTGCTTTTTGTGATGGTGGTTTATTGATAAAATCTCACCTAATATTGAAACAGACCGAAACTTTTGAAATAACACTTTTGTCTTTTCCTCTGAGATGAGCTTGTTTGATTTTGTCAGTCTTTAAATAAATTTGAAAATTTATTTGCTTTAATATTTTCTTTAAATTACTGAATAGGTGGTGCTCTAGGTCAAACTCACAAGCAGCTTTTTGAAAGGAGTAATTCAAGCATAGATCATGATTATCAGCTTATCTTGACTGAATGTGTTTTGTATTTAACTCCTACTTTTTCACTTTTTTTGTTTGGAATGATTTACACCAATGCGTCTTACCCACAAGATTCTGCTGTGTATTACATGGGATGAATGGTGAGCTAAGATCTAAGAGTATTTTGTGTGTCAGTAGTTCTTGAACTCATTCTTGTATCAGGTTTTGAAATGTAGCAAACATAATCAACGTTGGCAGCTGCTGCCTTGGATTATTGAAATGAAAAGCTTAGCTATTCTGTGCCTAAAGACTTTCTTAGTGTTGTTTTTTTTTCTATTTTTTTTTTTTTTGTTTGGGTTTTTTTGTGGAAGTACTTTGATAATACTGTCTGTAAATAAATAATGCATAAATAAAAAAAAAAATTAAAATGAAGCAGAGGTTCAGGCTAGTAGCTACAAGACAACATTTAGACATTCATCACTAGCAAAGAGTCCAGCCAGATTATTCTTTTAAAAAGTTAAAGTATGTAGAAAACTAAACTAATGAGGCAGGGAAATAGGGAAGTATCCTATTTGGAACGTGTTCTCTGCAATTATGTTACATCAATTATGCACTAGATGAATGAAAACAGGTTTTAGCATCTTGTGGGTGCCAGTGACAGAGTAAAACAAAGGTGTCAAACTATAGTTCATCTGAGATTATTGTATGTTCTGGTTTGTCATAAGCTGTATTAATGTAGAAATGCACCTGCACAGTCTAGGTTATCTTGAAAGTTATCAGTGCAAGTGGATCCTCAGGTTAGGACTGAAAATTACCTATTTGAATTTTTGGTAATAATCTCCGTGGCTCAGTAACATTGGAGGGTTCTTTTGTGGACTGCGTAAGGTAGTGGATGTTTAATGAAAATAGATGCTGTGGAGCCATCCCATCTGCCAGTAACAATAGTCACAGCTGCTACTGTAGACATATGGCAGTTAGGTTCTCAAGCAGGCATCCTTGGCATCAGAAAAACTTCATAAGGCATTCTGGAGTTAATTTGTAGAGATTGAGGGGAAAAAAAGATTTTTTTTTTCCTTCCTTCTGGAGGTTGGTTGTTTTTTTTTTCTCTCAAAGGTTTTTAAACCTCTGGTCTAAACCTAAATATTTAAATAAAAAATTTTGATAGAGAAACATCTAATTTGAGTTCCTTTTCTCCTTTTCTGTTTGAGTTTTTTCTTTATTTTTTTTTTTTTTCTTTTAAGATGTGTCCTGCTTTATGCAGTTGTTCTGGAGCAAAATAAAAGTGGTTGGGAAAGCAGGACTTAACTTAAAAGGCTTTTGATTTATAGGATGTTTGTCTAAATTAGTGATATTTGAAATATAATACTAAAATTGCTGATACTTGAAAAATAATACAGAAGTCAAAGCTATTGAAAGGTTCATAGAGCAAGGGAACCTCATCAGTTCTTCAGCCAGTACTGTATTGGTATTCAATGACAGGGGATATTGTTAAGTGTTGCCCTTTTCATTGTTATGTAGCTCTAAAAAGTAGTAACCACTTTCAAAGGAGCTTAATCCTAAAGTGGGGGGAAACTGGTTTACTGATCTTTTTCTTTCTGATCTAATTTTTAACTCTTTTCATTCAGAAAAGACACACTGAATGGAAAAGAAACCCTATTGTGAGTGTATGCCTTCAGGAGAATAATTTTGTGTGGTTTATTTTTTCCTGCAGTAGTATTCTGTAAGCATAGTTTGGATAGTTTCATGAAGGAACTGGTATCATGGAAATCATCTTTGGTCTAAATTACTGATGAGAAAATTTCTAGCACTGGGATAAGTCAAAGAAGTCACAATAGTGGAGGCTACCCAAGTTGTTCTAATGACTGTCCTGTTACCAATTACTACGTTTGTTGCAAGTCCTGTAACAGGCAAGAGAAGTTGAATGCAAGTTTGTCTCAAAGAGAAAATGGAGGCAATTGCTATTCCCTTTAAATAGTTGTTCCAGGAGTGAAGTTTGGTGGGGAGTCATTCTTGCTTCTTTAGTTTTTTTCTAATAGTATTGGGTCATTCTAGGGGTGGAAATCATAAAATGGTAACAGGGGTAATGCTGAATGCAGACAACAAGCAAAGTCTACATATGAACGTTACAGCTCTGTGTTTTGCAGGGTTAGGGATTTCTGTTGCTTGTCCATAAGTCTGTCTTAATCACTGTCTCTGAATGCCCTACAATATTGACAGTTCATAAGTTTTCTTACAGGTCTTGAGTATTTATTTTGGAGTAGGAAAAAAACCCTGGAATTTCTTTAGGTGCTTAGTTTTCCTTCTAAAGCCTTTCTCATGATTGTATACAAATAACTTGAGAAGTGTTAATTCTGCACACTGTTTAAAAAAAAAAAGAAGGAAGAAATCTGTTTTGGAAGATGACTTCAGGGAAGTGGGAGAGATGAACATTTAATGATTTTTCAATGTTAGATGTAGAGATAATGGGCCTGGAGCAAGACCATGGGATGGCTAGGGTGTTCCAGCTAATGTTAACTGCAGTTGGACTAAATTTAAAAAACTGTTATGGAGTTAGTGTAGAACTGTAGTAGAGAGAGATAATATTACTAGTGAACTCAGAAAAGTTTTCTGTCAGTGGTGAGTAAACCACGTGAAATGCTGCTGCTTCAAAATTAGTGCCCACTGACACAGAGCTACGGCTTTAGAGATGATTCTTTTTATCAATGTTTAAATAATGTGCCACCTTTCAGTATGCAAGTAGAAGTAAAGAAAACACAAATTGTCAATGAGAAGTACTTTAAGAATTGCATATTTTTCACTGCATGAATCTTTTAAGGTATTGAGACTGGCAGAACTGACTCCCCAGGATTCCAATGCTACGTGATGTCCTCTTAATGTAGTGCTGGTGTGTGTCTGAAAGCCAAAATGGACCTTGGAGAAGGCCATTGGCTCTTGAAGATCCAGTCAAGTAAAAGCAGGGCTGAAAGGAGGTACTGTTTTGTCTGCATTGAGGCAGAAAACATGAGGAAGGGATTCAGCTGAACTCCAAGTGCTTAGCCAGATACATACATAGACCTGACATGCGTCTTCTGCAATAGGACATTTTCAGGTAATCAGTTGGCAATGGAAGTTTTGGAATCATTTTGATTCAGCTTTTCAGATAGGTGGAACATTATGGTTCAACTGGCTCCTGTTTGGTGCAAAGCCTGTTGGCATGCTGTTCTCTGAGAACACCAGCTGTAGAGATGGTATTTATAGCACTTGGATCTGTAAGAGCAGCTGAGGATGAGAGCGGCTTTCTAGCAGCTTCTGTGAGCAAGCATTTGCCTTGCTCTGGTGCTATTGAGCATAAATCCCTCCCCCATCCAACCTTTCTCCCAGTAGAGGGTTGAAATTCCACAGTGGGGAGAGAATCCGGTTGAATTCCAAATGAGCTGTTCTTAGCTTCTACTTGGTTTCCTTCCCTTTTAATGATTTGAAAAATGCAAACAATGCTTTGAAAAGCAAGCACTGCTTTACAAGGTGGAAGTGTCCATTTCCCTTCATTTATCTCTTATAATAACAACTCTGAAAGTCTGTCTTATGAAAACAGTATAGCCATATATCTGATTGCAATGTATGCCTAGGAAAGAAGCCTGTATTAAACGTGTCTTTGGGGTGTTATTCACGTTCCAACAAATAAAGAATGCCTGCTCCACCCTGCTCTCAGTAACGAACATGTTCTCATTGTTGTCATTCCAGTCTACAGATGGCGCAGATATATTTTCCAGACCCATGCTTTTTAAGAGACTGTATATTTAATGTTAATTCAGTCTTGTGGAGTCAATTCTGAAAGCTCCAGGTTTCTTATACTGGTTAAATTGATTATTCAGACATCGTAAAATAAAACTACTGCCTATATTGATTCACATAGAGTTTGAAGAAGGCACAGAAAGGAATTATTTGGTATTTGTTTCCCTGAGTGTTACCCCTTCTGTTGTCCAAAAAGTGGACTCATTGTGTTTCTTGAAAATTTCTGCCTATTCCTTTACCGATGAATAATGAAAACAAAAGTGAAGACAGAACAGTGCTTTTTTTGCTAGCTGTTATCTTAATATGTGTTGGCATTTGGTAGGAATGTGTGCTCTGTGTAGGTTACTGCTGACATCAGGAGAATTATTGAGGCTGGTGCGAAGCCTCTTTGGTGAGACGAAACCTAATTTTATTTCATATGTAGAAATTAAAGCGGCTTTGTGCCTTCAGTATTGACAAATGTGGTAGCAATATGGGAATGTAAGATGTAAAGGACAGAAAGCGTTGCACCGATGATGGAAGTTTCTGCAGTGCCATACCTGATTTTCACCATTATTGGGTTTTAGTTCTCATTGGCAATTGATGGTTTGTTTTGGTTATTTACTTACAGTTAATATTAATTTATCAGTCTTGTCTCCCCCCCGCCCCCAGCACAGACTGTATATCAGATAATCCCAGGATTTAGCCCAAGTTAATTCTGTCTGCTGGTGTTTATCTGAAGGGCAAACTGCAGTTAGCCAGTTCTTCCCTGGAGCACCCTACAGTGACTAATGTGTGGCATGTCTGATGGCAGAATGCCCTATTCTGACTCTGATCGCTAACTGAGGTGGAGCTGTTGAATTAGTGACTTGACTTTACATGTGATGAGGGATAAGAAAATAATTTCAGTTCTTACCTCTTGTGTGCTTTGTGCTGTGTCTTTCTATTCCAAGATCTTATTGGAAAGAATTGCTTGTATCCCCAGATAGCGGACTGCAGATAACTTCTAACCTGCAAGATCTGTGACATGCTGAAGAGCAGTGCTGACTGGGATGAGAACAGATTAGGTTTGGACTGCAAATGCAGTGTCATAATCTGACATGAGATTTAAGTGGTTAAGAAGTAGTTTTGGTCATTCTTTGTGCCTGCAAAAATATTTATGTGGCTGAGTAGATGGCAATGGAATGAGGGGGCTGATCTTGGCTAAGTTCGCTTGGTTTGGGGTTTGTTGTGGCTTGTTTGTTTGGGTGTTTTTTGGTTTTATTTTTGTGGTTTTTTTTTTCCCCCATTCTTTTTTTTTTGCTGCCCTCTCTTCCTTCTGGGTTTCCCACTGTCTGTTTACTTACTTAGTTTTAATGGAGAATGGAAATGTAAGTCCAGAAATGAAGGCTTGAAGTGGGAATATGTTTGTGTATATGTTTAGGAAGGGGTGAAAAGACAGACAATGCTGCTTCCAGTTGAAAGTATCCTAGAAGACTGTAACTTTGCATCAGCTCTTTGTTGTGCTCCACACTCTGGTTATAATTGTCAAATAAAGTGGATATCTGAGGTGTGCTCTTTGAATTTCAGCTTCAACAAATCAAGATTGGATTGTAAGGCAAAAAAGTTTAGATGTCCAAAATGACCATAGGAATGCAAAATAATACATATTACAAAATATATGGGTACTATTTCAGTAGCAAAGTGATCTTTCAAAGTTTGCTAACAGTTTGCTAAAATTAAAAACTAGCAGTGAATTTGATCTTGTAGATTTGAAAGGTTTAAAGGGTGTGTTATTTTTGTGCTAGCTGATAAAGCAGATGGTGGATGGTATGAAAAATGTTAATTAAGGAACAAGTAGGATGGACTGTGGAAGTACCTTATGCCAAGAAATGAATTTGCTTGTTTAAGTAAGGGCAAGTTAAAATCTAAATGTTTTGTGGAGAGTGGTCTGTAACTGTTGATACAGCACATCTAAAATTGTAATTCCCTCATTGATTGTGCTCCTACTTTCTCCTTATCTTTTATTAGGCTGTACTGCTCCTACTATCTACTTCTCCTGTGTACAAGGACTATTTAAAGTATGTTGGTCTTATGTAATGATACAAAAATTTAGATTATTTGATGTGAAGAAATTTGTTTTAAAACTGTTGGTTTCTTTACATTTTGGTTGGTGATATATAAAACTGTTAGGTTTGTAGTTACAGGTATCAAAGACACCCCACCAAACTTAAACAGCTAAGCAGCTAAAAAGAATTGTTTAAATTATTTGAGCTTCAGAGAATATGTGGATTACTCCTGCTTAGAGGCACCTCAAATGGTGTGAAGCAGCTCTATATGACTTACTATATAACTGTAAGGAGAAACAAGCTTTTAAAACGCAAGCTGTGTCTCTAGGTTGGGATGGCAGGGGGAATTAAATAAACTGCTTCAAATTAAATGGATATGCTGCATAGCTGTTCACACAGTGCACTTTTATTTGAATTTTGTATCAATTTATGACATGTAATTACTTGTACTTAGTCTATTTGCTTACCAAGGTAGAAAACTGATATAAATATTATGTCTTCAGGTGAAGCATATTGTCCAAAATTTCTGGAAATTCATAATTCAAATAAAGAAAAGGTGTAATACAGGCATTTATCTCCCTCAACTAAATCAACAATTTGTAGAGTATATTTTTTAAAACATGAATATTCCCATGCCTTTTCCTCAGCCTTCCATTCCAAAGGTAATGATGGACATTAACCCAAACTGTGATTGCTGCTTTGATCCCAGAAGAATTTTTAGGAACTG
The DNA here is from genome assembly GCF_000690535.1 of Cariama cristata. Lineage (NCBI taxonomy): Eukaryota > Metazoa > Chordata > Aves > Cariamiformes > Cariamidae > Cariama > Cariama cristata. Next base: position 16,356 of record NW_009612135.1, read on the forward strand.
CAGTAGGAAAATAATACCTTCCAACTTGTTTCATCCTTTCCACGTTTCTGAGTTTGTCTGTAACCTTTTTCAGTAACAATGGTATAGGAGATGGTGACTTTGTAAAATATCCCTTCCAGTTTCTGTTTGATGCAGAAAACTTAACTTGTGGAAAGCTGAAAGATTCCACAGGACCTAGGAAGTTGGGGTCTTGGTGAGGCAGGGGGCCTGAAAAAGGGATTGAGTTTCTCAGAAGCTGGCTGCTTAGGCTAACTCCAGCATTCAAAGTGTCTACGGTGCCATGCTGATGGTAACTAATTATAGCTCCAGCACAAAGCGTTAGTGTCAGTTTGCAAATAGAAGAGTTAATTGCCACATTGGACCTTTGAAATAGCAGATAAATAAATTTATTCGGTAAGATAAAAAGGCCATTAACGTGTTCCTGCTGTGATCGTCTGCCTTATTGCCTTTCTCATTTCCTGAGGCTCTGTAATTGAACCATCAGTTTGTGTACCATGCCGTGGGTCTGCTGTGGTGAGAGGAGATAGATGACGACCTAGTTCATGATTCACTAGTACAATTCATCTTGGCCTTGCATGGTTTAAAAAAAAAAAAACAAACCACAACAAAATAACTGAAAAGCTTTTAGTGTTCTTGTGGGTATTGGAGACACTGGAAAGAGTCCTCTTACTTTTTAAATTCTGTTTGTTTCCTTGTTCAGCTGAAAATACGGCTTGCTGAATAACATGGTACATAAAATCAGTGTTGCCCACTCAGTTTAATTTCTGCATGATCAGGCCTTTTTTTTTCCAATTTGGCATATGAACTTTTAGGATAAAGCTTACCTGTACTATGAGAAGTCTTTAATGTCTTCAGAAGTATCCATTAGCTTCCTTTAAAAGTAGACTAGATTTTATGGATTTGCTTGTTCCTCCAAAGAAGATGCTTGGTGCAACAGACACCTTCAAGTTAGGTCAGTTACTTCCATTTGAATTCCTGGTTTCTTAGCTGCCTCACCATCTTCTTTCAGGTGTCTTATGTCACGTTATTGTGTATCTGATCACTTGGTTCAAACTCGGACCACATCAGACATGACTGATGCTAGTAGCTACTCACTTGGTGCTCAGTGTTCCAAATGAAGAGGATTTCAGTCTGACTGAAATCCGCTGAGGTCGTAATCTTATATTTTCTCAATCAGTCAGCTCTGCTGGAGTCATTTGTAGAGAGAGAATGCTGTTAAACCATTGATTCTGAAAATGGAGGATGTAGACTCTGTGTAACGGGGATAAATAGACTTCAGTCTGGAAGCTGAGTGAAAAGGCTGTGACTGGATCACAGTAGTGAGGGACAGCATGCAGAGTTCCTGGCAGACAGGAGGTTTTTTTCTCTGACCCAATCCTGCTGCAGTGGAAGGTTTTGGCCAGGCAGCTGCATTCCCAACCTCTGACAGAGCTGCCTTCTTGCATGTTGATCTCCCTTTCCTGATATGCTTCTCAAGATATGCTTTGCAAAATCGTGTATCCTAGAAAGTAGTTTTCAAAATAGTGAGCTGGACATGGAACTTACTGTGAAGGAGCTGAGGAAAAGCTGTCTAAGAAAATTATAGTAATAATAATAAATGGCTTTAAAAAAATTAATGAGGCAGAGTAGAACCGCTTGCGTAAATCACAGCCTGAACTTCACTCCTCGCAAGTGTGATGGATCAAATTTAAGCTTGAAGCAAGCAGGATGAGACTGTAATGGCAAGCTTGTAGTGCCTTTCAGACACTGAGCCTGTAGCATAGCTAGGAGATCTTGTCTGTCATGGGTGGTCAATGTGCCTTTATGCACAGCGAGCTGGTTGGAAAAGCTAGCTATTTTGCTGATTAAATGTTTGGCTGCTTTGCTTTCTTTTTGGAAGTGGTGAACTTTTCCTAGAGATTTTTAGGTGTTTTAAAAGGCTATTAATGGGAAGTGTGTATTTTCATATCAAACCTGGTTTTGAATAATACTGAAATTTGTGCTTCTTGTGTTTTCTCTTTCTGACACAGTAGAGTCTTAGAAGGCAATTTAACTCGTTTCCTTGGAGAGACCAAGTGCAGCTTTGCCTTGGCCAAGAGAAATGTCCTTCTTGCTTGTAAACAACAATATAAATATGGAAAAGAAAAAAATGATGAGTACTTGTTATTTCACTGTTGATTCTAAGAGCAGACAAATCAATCGTGCCGTGAGGTAAATAAATGAGATCAGAGCTCTCTGTTGTGATTGCATTTGCAGCTTGAAGTAAAACTGCACCGATGAGACATTTGGGTAGCTAATGTGTGTTTTTAGATTGTGGTTAAAAACATCTTTCTTGGTCAGCAAAGATGTAGCTTGGCTTCTGCTTGCCTTGATTGGCTTCACAGTTTGCCACGGTAGGAGTTCCCTGTTTCCAGGAAAATGTTGCAAATGCAATGTACCAATGAAGATAGTTGCTCCTCTCTTTACATCGCCA
>NW_009612135.1:18838-20352 GCF_000690535.1 Cariama cristata
GAGTAGTATCAAGAGTTTGGGTTAAAATGATTTGCTGTTGAGATTAAACAACAGAATGTATATTGTCAGGAGAGGTGCTGGCAGTACTCTTTTTTTTCATATATCTGCTTAGAATTGTGTTATACAGTACATAGGAGTAGGCTCTAGTACATAGGAATGATTTCTGTTTATTGCTGCTTTTTTCTGCTTTTAATGGTTAGATTACTTTCCCTTTAACTTATAGCCCAAAGCCATTGAAGACTATAATGTTGTTCACCTGCAAATGTTGTTATATAGAACTGATGCGGAGATTGTTTTTTATTTGTACTGCTTTTTGGGTATGAACTTCCCAGGTACAAAGCATTACTTCTGCCTTACCTTTCAGAGCTCTGATGTTAAGTAATTGAATGAGAAATGAGAAGTTGTTGAATTGTAGCAGTCTGGAATACGCTGAAAGGAGAGAACTGATTTAAGTTTGGGGCAGAGGGATGTGTCTTCTGGGATGTGTTATTTGTTCACTTTAACTTTAGAACTGGTTTAATAGTGCGTGCTGTAGATGTACTGCTGTTCGGTCAAAACTAGTAAAGGGAAACTAAAGCCATATATGATTGCTTAGGTTACCAGTTTGTTATGTGTTGATACCCATGTTGCTATCCAAAACCACAAGCACTTTTGCCATTTGATACTGTACTGGTGCAAGGCTTATTATTCATTGGCTTTGCATGTCTGTCAGCTTTTATAAGGCAAGAATGTCAGCACAAGGTGCATCCAAGTGAAATGGAGTTGGCCACAAGAAATAGAGTAGCAACTGTTGCTATTTGCAATCCAGACAGTGATCTTTTCTCCACACTGTAATTTTGGACAACAGCCCTGCTCAGGGAAACAGCATCTGGTAGAGGAACGGTTTGATTTTAGTGGGGATTCTGTAACTATGTTTTCAGAGATTTCAGTGCGGCATGATGTTAAGTTCATGTTTGAAATGGTAAGAGATGTGGGTGTTACAGTTTTTATTTATCACAGAAGGAAAGGGAGAAGCCCCCATCTCCCAAAGCATAGCCTAACTGGCATGAGTATGTGAGAAATAAGCATTCTTTGTTTAGGATGACTGGTATCAGGATGTAAATCATGCCCCAGAAGACTGTCACCACCTTTGTATAGCTGCTTCTTTGTAGATTTTGCTTGCACATATCATAATTAGTGTATCACTCCCAAACGCAGATTGCTGCTTTAGGTGCAGATGGATATGTGTAAATCTAAGGTAGTTTGTCTAATTTTGATACCCTCAAGAGTATGCCTTCTTACAGTCCTTACTTACACAGAGAGTGTTGAAAACAGCTGCTGGAAATAATAGATTTAAGTATTGCCAGCACTGTAGTATTGAAAAGAAGAAAGCAGTAGAGATTCACTTCTGCAGCAGGAGCTGTGCTTATAAATTACCTTCCTTGGAATACAGAAACTACACACATTCTGTATGCCATTAAAATGACAGCTGAATCCATTGTGTATTACTCCCCTGCCTGCCCTGCGCCCCCCCC
>NW_009612136.1:0-46901 GCF_000690535.1 Cariama cristata
GGGAAATTGTTTAAAAAAAAAAAATCAAAGCTAATGCGACATTGTCACACATTGACTGCTAAGCACTCCCTATCCACCTACTTACCCAGGGCTTGTGGATTTGTCATGTCATATTCTATGACAGTCAGATAATAATATCTCACCCCGGATAAGATGCATGGATTTTAAAAATGTCAGTCAACATGACTGATTTTTTTATTTAGCATTTCAAAATCCCCTCATATTCACCTGCCTTGGGAAAAAAAAAAATATCTGGGCTGCGTGTCCCTCTTTATATGCCATATCTCGGCGAGATGAATATGTTGGCTTATTGGACAGTAAAAGGCCAGTCTCTAGGTGACAATTGGGCAGCCATTATTCAGCATTTTATTCATGCATATTTAGAGGATGGTAATGAGGATTTTTGCATTGTTGCATGAAAATGGTCAATTCCCAGCAGTTTTGATAGAAAGGAAGTGAAACATATGAGATAGCTAAGTGTCCAGTCACAGCTGGGATTTCAGATGATTTTCCTTCACTTAGCTGTGCACTCTGCCTCTCAGACAGGACCAGCTCTGGTAAGGTGAGCTCACGCCTCTCCCCTCATCCCCATTTGAGCAGGTTTTTACATGATACTTTTACTGCTATTACCTGTTACTAAACAATGACACAATTTTGCTGATTCCTGTGCCATTGGTACACGCTACATCCCTCCTTAAACACTTCCATTTCTTTTCAAAAAAGGTTTAAAAGATATTTTTAGTATGATTGGGTAGCACCAGGAAATTAGTGCTTGTAAACCTGCCTAATAGCAATAAATTATTTATCATTTCAAATGACAACTCCTTGTATTGAGTACAATCACAGTCGTGTATGGATGGAATAACACTATTTCCTCTTTAATCTTTAAAGATGCACTTTTATTTTTCATAGTGCTAACTGTCTTGGTAACTGTTAAGCCTATTTATCCAGCTCTTGAATGGCCAGACTAAATGTTTTTCACTGTGTGTAATTAGGGAAGGCAATGAACACTTTGTCAGGGTAAATGTAATTTATTTACCGTACCTCCATGCTCAGTCAATATTTGCTTTTCACAGTTAGAAAAGAGTGGTTGGCTAATACTTCAGTATCAGCAAATGTTCTAAAGGTGTACAGTTTAGGAAAGTATGGGCAAGAAGCTTTATTTGCTGATATTTTGATTAGTGCATATGGTCAGTTTGATGTATTGGGTACAAAAATCTCAGTGAAGGGACATATTTATGGGGTCAGAGTGCTATCTGCGCTGTTGGTTATTTGAGGGTTTACGACTGAGTCTTAAAACTTGAACCACAGTTTTAAAAATACCCTTTTAGACTGAAAATAACTCTGGGACAAATTAATGCCCCTAATCCCACTGACGAGCACCTCGCTTTCCTGCGAGACCCCTCTGACTCCAGGGAATGATCTTTGGCCGAGTGTGACCCAGAATATCCAAATGTGGCCCCACATTCCTCTGTCTGCTTCCACCGAGGCTGGGCTGGGCAGCAGGACCTCGTGCACGCTGCCGCAGGCCTCGGCTTAGCAACGCACCTGAGCTGTCTCGTAGAACCACCTTAGTGGGCTGAACCCACTAAAAATATTCTGTCTAAAAAGGGGGCAGCACAGGGTGCCCGAGTGGGATGGTCCCCATGTGTTATGTGCATGGGCTGTGCAGGGCTGGGTAATGCTGAAATCTCTCCAAAAGCCAGTGCAGGTGTTTCCTGCAAGAGACACCCGGTGAACTGGGAGCGTGGCCATGCTGGTGAGGCTCTCGGCTTTAGCTCAGACTCCTTGGGGTGGGCTGGGACTGCAGCATGGCCCATCTCTTACCGATTCAGCGGGCTCAGTGCTGGAATGGAGCAAAAGCTTTGTACAAATTTTAAGTACTCATTTTACATTGTGATCAATGTGCTTGCTTTAAAGGCTTGAACATCGTCTTTCCAGCTATTATATTTGGAAACTCTTTGTTTACAAGAGGGTTTAATACCTGTGGTATTTCAAGAGTTCTTGCCCTGATGAATTTATTGTGATTATTTGTTTGGAGAAATGGTCAGTTTACAGCTATTTCTCTTTGCACCTTTGTCTGACTGCAGTTTGTCCCAGGAGAGATTAAAAAACATCTAGTGCTGTCCAGGTGAGAAAAATTAACTTTTTAACCTTCTGTTTTCTCCAGAGATCTGGGCTATGCTGAGGTTTAACCACTGGTGCAGAGGGTTGCAGGCGCACTGTGTGCAAGGCTGTGTTTACATCATTTTGTTCTGTTTGGAAGGGTTTGCAACAAGGTCACTTTATTTTCCCCATACAGGCCATTTCCTATCGCTCAGAGTGATGCACTGCCTGGCTAAAAAGAAAAAGGAATAACAATTGCTATGACAGAGCTTACATTTTTGTGATGCTCTGTTGGTTGTCTCTTACTAACCAGCCCTATTTCTTCCAAGATGAGCTGATTATCTCCCTGACCTCCGAGCATCAATGTTAGTGGAGAATCCAGCAATCCAGGTTTGCTTCCATTTCATGTCCCCCAGGATGATGCGATTCAGCTCGGCAGGGAGCTGGCCACGGCGTCCCTGGGGGCTCTCCTGCGCAGGGGATCACTGGGTGCTCAGGGAAGCACAAGGAGAACAGGCTTTAGAAGAAGACTTAGCCACTTGGCCTGGGCCATCAGAGCAGGTGAAGCAGCTTTTTAAGGCGAAATTTGCAATCTGAAAAGCCTGTCTCAATAACCAGCTCATCACGCTTGAACTTGCTTCCCTGTTATCTCCCACCGATGCCCATACTGCATTGAGAGACAAGGCCAATGGTGCCTGTCTCACCGTGGAGCTGGGTTTGGTGGGCTGTCTTGGAGCAGCTATAGCATGTTTCTTGCAAGATGCAGTTATAGCTGCATTAAAATAAAGAAAAAACCCACAGACCAACACCAAACGCAGATACTGTGAAAGCAGCCCTTGCTTTTGTGTCCTAGCGGGGCACTCAGCTGAAAGGTGAGGAGCAAGGCCTGGTGCTGCGACCCTGCTTCATGGCCTCGGCGGTGACCCAGCGCGGGGTTGGGGGTGTCTGCCCTGGGTGGGACACCTGGAGGCAGCCCCCAGCCCCAGGGACTGCAGGGCTGGGGTCACCCCTAACCCTGAGTGCATCGGAGGGGAGACGGGGGTCACTCCACTGGGCTGGTGACTGTACTGGAGACGAGGTCACCCCACAGGGCTGGTGACTGCACTGGGGACGGGGGTCACGCCTCAGGGTTGCCCCGTGGGCCTCTCAGTAGGGCTCGGGGCCTTGCCCAGGCCATGGTACCCTCAGCCCTGCTGCCAACCAATCCCCACACAGAGAGAGCTGCTCTCCACCAATCCTCTGCTTCCACCTAGTCCCACCCTCTGGCCAATCCCAGCCCCACCCACGGTATTTAAGCGCCTGCCCAGGCCAGCCCTGTCAGTGTTGCTGGTGGCTGCCCTGGGCATCTCGTGTGTGGCTCTGTCTGGGTGTGTGTCAGTGTGGGGCCCTGTTCCTGTGCGCTACCTGGCCTGGTGACACGCCAAAGGCTGCGGAGCTTCTGTCAGTAGAAAAGCCTGTCCCAAAACAGAAGGGGCCCTTGTTGTGCACAGCAGCCCATGCCCCAGGGATGTTGCTGCTGGGCCTGGGTTAGGCCGTAGCTGGGGGAAGGCCTGTGGTCATGCAGGGATGGGGCAGGGGCGGGGCAGGGGCCTGTCGCAGCCTTTGCAATGTCTTTGACTCCTAAGGTGTGCCAGATGCAGAGCTGTGCTTAATGCTGTCTTTCTGGTGGTACTGAGGAGCACCGAACTTGCTGAACCTGTAAGTGATTAATCCTTTAACAAGACACGATTACAGAGGGCACCTGCTGTGGGCAGCTCTGTGGCAGTGGGTGGGGGCTGGTGGTTGGGCAGCCCCACAGCAGGGGCTGTGTGGAGCATCACTCAGACTCTCCCTCATGTTACCAGCAGGGTCGGGTTGCTCTGGCATGGCCAGTCAGGTCTTAGGCTGATGGTGCAGCATTCGCCTGGGATGCAGAAGCTTTACTTGTCCCCCTCTGTAACACCACTGGGAGTAGGTGCGATCTCCTACCTGCTGTTGACTCTCAGATCTTCCCTTTCCATGCTCAGCATTAAGTATCTTCTAGATCTTGTTCACATGGAGGTTTTGTTGAGTATCAGTGAGGTTGGCTGATGCCATCTTTGCATACACATAGGAAGGGATTACATGTCACACAAAGTTTGCCACCTAATAGAGAGTACAGGTGGAAGAGTATCATTCTCACTCTTTCTCTCAGGGTTAAGGAAATTAAAATAATGGTAGATCTCATGATGGCAAAAGGAGAAGGAAGTCAAGAGGCTCTGGGTTGTCAATCCAAAAGTCTGCATCAAATAGTAAAGGCTTATACAGTATGTCCTTGGCAATGTGATCCTCTTATCTCTAACAAGGTGTTTGCTACAACAGAGCTAGTTACTTCCTTAGCTGAAGGAGGGAAAGGCAGGGGACTGCAGGTGAGCTGTGGAGATCAAAATCACCGGCATCAGCTCCACTCAAGCACTCAGGAGTAAGCCTGGAGACAGCAAGTGGCAGAAATGTTGATGTGCAGACATCTGTGTGATTCCAGGCTGTTTAGGAGGAGTATAGGCTTTCCAGTGAAAAATCGTGGTGGGTAAATTCCCAACTCTCCAAAACAAGGTGGAGTCCATAATTACTGGATATGTACAACCTTGAGTAAATACTAGTAGAATACAGAGGAAAACAGGAAGAAAAATCTGGTTTGGAGAAAAATGAGCAACTTTTTGTATTTCCATCATGTGAAATAAGTCTAGAATTCTGACAACATGTATGATGCTTTCTATAAAATCCCATTTTAATCAGTGATGACAGTTTGACATTTTTCCAGCTGCTTAGAAGCACTAGACAGTCAAGTATCTCAGTAGGGCATGGGTTGGCATGCTGGGATGTATGTAAGCTTTAACTTTCCTCCCACTCACCGACTTATGATGGTATTCGAAGAACAGAGGGGGGAAAAAAGCTTTCTGCAGGTTTCACACTAGCTTATGCCATCTGTGTTTTTAGCCTTGTCTTGTAAAAGTGAAATCTTCACTCTGAAAGTGTATCCAGATGCTGCCAGCTAATATTATCATTCTCAGTAGCAAGTGAGGATTTTATTTATAAAATGTCCTGGCCTTTGCTGAACAATTCATGGTTCCGCACACTTGAGGGACATATAAATAGCAATTAAAACATGGTTTAGAGTAATGCTTAGGCTCTTAAAGAAAGTGACATCAATTTAAAGGAAGGGATAATGTGCTGGGCTGGACATCAATCAAACAGAGGAAAAAAATGTTGTCTAAAGCAGCATTTAAATGATGGGATAAAGCATCTCGGAGAACAGGCTCCACAACATGGGGGCTGGCAGATAAAAGATGCTGGGTTGAGGATACTGAGCTTGATGAGACTCCCCATCTCAGATGTGTCTGCTCCAAAGCCTGCTAAAGGCAACTTGACTTCGAAAGAGTACTGCGTCATAAATGTGGCCTTATAGCCTGTTTCCTTTGGAGAGAGGTCTCAGTAGGTGAGGGAACAGACATAGTCTGGGGTAAAAGGGAGATAATTTCTTGCTTTTTTAGCATCTCCTACTGCATCCTAGTTTCATCCTAACTTATCTTAATCTACCTTAGATATGTCCACAGCTTTAGTCACTATTGCCACTGTTTGGTCACCACCTCTTCTTCCTTATGGTATTTGTGTTCTCAGTGTTCTTCTGAAGTGGGAAAACACTGAGAACTCCTTTTTATAAATGGAAATATGATGTTAAATGTGCCCACAGTCCCACTGTTCAAAACCTTGCAGTGTACAGCATTTCCATATACCTCCTGAAGTCTCCACCTTTGTTGTGAACTTTTATGTCATGTGCCTGGTTATTTCTGTTGCACTGCCCAATCCCTCTGCCTTACTGTTCCTGTCATCTCTTGTTGCTTGTTTTTGTTTCCTCGCTTCTGTTTCTCAGTGGAGTGAAGACCAATCCGCTCTCTAGTGTACAGATTTTTTGTTTAGATTGCAATTTCTGTGGAGCAAGACACAAAGTCTTAGCTCACAGTCCACTGTGTACACACACAGCATCTTTTTAGCTGTATAAACAATGAGAATAAATTAGATTCAAATTATCAATATTGTAGTAGCACAAGGGTAGGCATGTAAAATCAATGCTATGGACCTAACCTGCATGCATACTTACTGCAATTACACATAAAAATAATAATTTTGTGGACTGGTAGGGACATTTAGCTTGACATGCACTTGCACAACTACTTAGTTTTCACACAGTTTTAAGCACAAATGCCTTGTACAATCTGTGTGGTACCGGGGATGCTGAAACTGGACTCTCAATCAGAAGCTCTTGGTTTATTTTTAGTTACAGAATTGTGTTGCTGAATTGTTTGGGGAATTCATAAGTGTTGTCTGAAGAGTTTTAAAAACCTCACATCTCCACACCTGAGCCTTATATCTTCCAGCCTCAGATAGGCAATTGGATATATTAATGCTAGCACTATACTTTTATGAAGAACAGGCATAAAATTGAGGAAACAGCTATAAATAAGTGCGGAATTCACACCTGCAGATAAAAAGCATGTTTGAGAAATCAGGACTATGTTTATTGTCTTTGTTTATTTATGTACTGAGTGTATTTTTTTTAAACTAGTTCTATGTGTAGCAGAACGCATGAAAAAAATGACATGTAGATCAAGGAGTTAGAGATCTAATCAGAATGTTGATGACTTATTTACAAATGTTTTCTCAGCCACGTTGCTTTTCTTTAATTTCTACAGGATATCCTTTTCCTTCAAAGTCTCCAGAAATTACAAGACAGGCTGCTTTTTTGGGGGGCTGTTTGTTAGAAGGCTGACAAGATGAATTAGTCAAATAATATCTGCTAAACTCATACAATACCTGCTACTTAAGGTGTTTAGTCTGGATAAATTGTTCTCTGTTAAGGCACAATCATTCTCTCTCAAAAATGTATAATTTTTCATGCATTTCCATCTCTGTTCAGACTGCTTATCTTACCTTTCCTAATATCTTGTGATGTTTTGTGCAATGCAAGACATTATTTGGTTTTATGCTGAAAAATCCATCTTTTTTACGGGTTCAGATTACAGATCTCCATGGCGCAGAGGGGAAAAAAAAAGTTCAAATCCTTTATTTGAAAATATTGATTCTGGTGATAATTATCAAAGATTTAGTTCCTTTGACTGTAGATGAACCATTAACCATGTCCCCAGCTTGTAAATCCAGTCACTAATGAAAATCTGCACGCGTGAACTCGGGCAGAAACTTTGGTGCGTGTCTGTTTGGGTTTTTTCCAGTGAGGCTGCAGCAATGCTCCTACTCGGAGAATCCCCAGGGCTCTGAAGATGATTAATGATAACAAAGCTTTCCCTATTGTGTTAGCGGATAGGAAGGAAGGAAGAGTACTCTAAAAAAGAGACTGCATAGAATTTCTGAGTATTGAAGTTCAGGAGTAGAGTTTAACCCTTTAAAACGGCTACAAAATTTCTTCCAGTTATGTGAGGAAGGTGAAATCTACTTGCTTCGTCTTCACAAAGTCTGCCTACTGGCTGCATTAGCTGATTCTACATCCAGTATGTGCAGAGGGAAACCAATGCACTGAGATGTAGCAACGCTTTCAGATGAGTTGGGCTGCTTGCAATGTAACAGTTAGGCACACCCACAATCCACTTAGGTTTAGCTTTTTGAAATGTGTTAGAGATTTCTGCTAATGGGTTTTCCCTGTGGGCAGCATTACCAACCTGATTATACAGGTTTTAAGAAACTCTCTTAGGAAGATTCTTTTTCATCATAAGTTTTGACATTGACCTACTAAACTGGGTAATTTAGCATTTTATTTTCTAAGAATGAAAAAGAAAATTGAATATTTCATGACAAGAAAGGGATTATAGTAACACTGTTCTTTATAGGAAACCTATCATGTCCGGGGGCCAGATCATGCTTCTGAAATCTGTGCATCTACATGGAGATCTCAGTGCCTGCTTTCAGAATAGCAGCAGGAGTACTGTGGTTGTGATACCTACCCCAATTACTTGCTGTGGAAGCTGCTACCATATGTGCTTGTGAATATAGCTTGGAGATGGAGCTGAGAGGTGAATAACATGGACCTTCATACCAGAAAAATTTCAATGAAAAGGTGATATGTTTGCAAACAATGCTAATTTTTGTAGAGAGCTCCTATTTCAACGAAAGCAGGGAGATCATGGCAAAGATGGCTGTGGCTGGCTATGGCAATCTGGAGCCTCTGAACAGACAGCTTTGGCCTCCCAAAATCTTAAAGTTCCTCCAGGATTAGGAGCAACTTTAGAACAGAGGTGGAGAGCAAACATTTGCCTTCTCCCTCTGTGACGCATCGCAAGAGAATCTTCATGAAGAAATTTTGATGGAGATTGCATCACAAAAAGCCCACTCCTAAAGCTAACTGGGAGGGTGTTGCAATTTAGGCCTAGTGATTTAATTGCTATGTTCCTTTAACAGCAATTGTTCTTTTCCATTAAGGGGTACCAAATGCAACCTGATTATTAGTTGGCTGAAAAACAGGAATGCTTTTTGTCACTAAGACATGTTACCTGATACACTGGAGCTAGGATTCCATAAAAAAGAATATACTAGGAATTTTTAAACTGGTTTTACACTAAATAAATTTTATCAAAATATTTCCTTTTTAAAAAATTTCAAATGCTGTAGTACTTGGCCAGCTCTCCTGCTAATATGCTGTGGTTTAAAATACTTCATTTGCCCACTCCACCCCCCCAGGTCTTACATATTTGGGCACAATTCTTCTTGTCAGTCTGTGCAAAACAGTATTTTACAAAAGTGTCTTTAGCATCTGCTTTGAGCTCTAGAGTGAAATAAAGTTGTTCTTGCAGGGAATCCATTTGGTAGCCATTGTTTTACTACATTTACTAATTTGCTACTATTGTTAGGCATGGAGTTAGAGTATTACTAACCCTCTAGCTGATCTCAGAAAAGTAATGGCTTGTTGGGATTGTGATATTTGATAGTTTCCTTCCTCTCAGTCCCTTCATCTTTCTATATTCTCCTCCTTTCTCTACTTGACTTTACAGTCTGGAGTGTCCAGACTTGGAAGATGTCCAAGCACAGCAGCTCACTGAGGCTGTGTGGTGATCAGGTAGTTGGCCAGGGAAGAAGGGGAAGCATCTCCAAAGAACATCCAGAAAAATAACAAAATAACATGGTGGTCAGTCCAAGTGTGTATGTTCACATGTGACCATACTTATCTGACTGCATTATTATGCACATGTGGAAAATACAATGTACGTGGCAGAGATACTACATCTTGTTCTTCAGTAACTTTCTAAAAATAGCCTGGGAAAAAAAAATACTTAGCATTTCTGTGATGCCTGTTATAAGGTCTCAGAGCACTTCTCCAATGTGACTTTAGTCTCCAAGTAGGATTCAAGCAGGAGCAGCTGAGCTGAGGTTTTTCGGTTCTACTTTTGGGGTTTACGTTAGTGCCGGTTACCAGAGTTGCCACTGATAACTGAATCCCACGTGTAGCCAGGTCCTTCGGTTTGCAGCATTCTCTGCCTCCAATGTAGGGTTAAGATTTCTTCCTGTGCTCTGACCCCGCTATGGTAGGTAAACAGGCCGGAGCAGCATAAAAGGGCTGGAAGCCCCATTTCTGGCTGGGGGAGAATTCCCTCGGCACAGTCCCTGCAGAAGACGGCAATGAGGCACCGCACAGACTCTCCCCCAGATGTCTGGTACCTTTGGTATGCAAATGGCGGGACCCTGATAGGCAGCCAGCATGGCTCCTTTCAAGTCCGCCTTTAGTTCCCGCTGTGTGTCTTTCCCCTCTTACTGCAGAGAGAAGAACACTCTAGTTTTGTTATGTTTGAATTACACCATCTTTTATATTAGGACAGATCAAAAACTAGCACTCAAATCATTTTCAGTTCACATAGCTATACAAGCAACTGTCTCATAATTGACGTATTTAATTAAAATGTACATTTGCCCTCAACAAAAGCAAAATTGTTCGGTAGCATTACTGCTAGCATGAAGTTTTTGCAAGACAACATTCAGATATTTCTCAGTCACTTACTATATAAAAGCAGTTCCAATCCCACCTTTAAAAAAACCCACAGAATTCTTCACATAAATAAATATTCCACTTGCATAATTTATAAATTACTTTGGTTAAAAATGTTAAATTGCCAAGAAGTCTGACTGCAACTGGTCTGGTTCTTCTTTTTTATATACATATTAAAAAAAGAAAAAGAGACTGTTGAAACAGCTGAGGTTGGTTTGGTTGAGGGTTAATGTTTGGGTAAGAAGCCTCCAAGGAAAACTGAAGTGCTGAATGAACACCACTCTATGGTAATTAGTGAGCAGTATTTTTCCCTTGGAGTCAGTTTCTGAATCAATGTAATAGCTAGTGATGGGAACGGGGAGGGACACCGGATGGAGAAGATGATAACTTTCTCAGTGAGATGTAATGTTGAGATTGTGGCCATTTCATTAAAGATATGTAGGCGCTTCTAGCAGAAGAAGGAATGTAAGTGTTGTGTTGGCCAGAGTTTAAACGATTAGTTTAAGTTACAGCTACTTTTTTTTTCCCTGTTTTTTTTATATCCTCAACTCATATATGGTATTGTGGTGCCATATTAAATGGTTGCTGTCTTCCATGCTTGAGATAGCTGAATTCAGTGGTTGGTAAAATGTTTCCTGTTCATATAGTTCTGTCTGTAAGGTCCGCAGAGCACTTCAGGATCTCTGAATAAATAGTGGTCATTATATTGAACTTTGAAAAGTACTTTTCTGCACTTAAACTACTTTTCTTCAAAGATCTGTGAAATAGTATACATCCTAACTATTGGTTTATATCCTAAAGGGACTTGTCAGCATGTATACTAGGAGATCAAAAGGTAAGACTTTGTTTTATTCAGCTCTTTGGCTTCAACTACAAACACACATATGGTATCAGACCTGATATAGCAGTTGTAGAAAACAGTAAAGCAGTTGGAGTTCTACTTCTCTTCTTAAAGCAATTACTTGGACATGTTTAAGGTCTGATAAAGTGTGGACCTCATTATAGGATTATTTCTTTTACTCATTTAATTCAGCTTGGAAGAGGTCAGTATTTTATGCCATATTATATCCGTAATGTAAAAAAGATGGTGGTCTCAGTCAAGATGCTGTGAACATTGGAAGAATCACTGCAGTGCATGATTCTTCAACTTCCAAAGTGGGAAGCTCATGGCTATAGAGGATGACACACCTCTCCATCCATTCGAAAGGTATTACTGTGATTAAAGGCTCAGAATAAAATATTATTGGGGGAGTTTCAGTCTTCAATGTTGATGTTTTTTCTGTTGTTTGGACAGTTTCACTTTCTTGATGCTTCAAGAATAACTTGTTCTTTAAATAATATATAAGTGGAGTCAGTTCTCAAGATAGAAATGTCATTTGTTTTTTTAAAAAAGAAAAGCCATATAGCTGTGGCAGTCACCAAATTTCAAAATGTGTAACTGAACATGATGAACTTTTTTTTCAGAATGGCTTTTGAAATGGTGTAACTGTGTAATGATGCAACGCATTAACTATTGAAAGAACTGTGAATGTCTTTGTCCCTTCCCAGAACTGTCAATCAACTAAAAACTTGACATTTTTTGCACAGAAGAGTTTGGTTTTTGAGAGGAAAAAATGCTTTTTCACTAAAGAGAAATTTTAACAAAGCTTTATTTAAAATGTCGGGATTTTTGCTGAAAACGCAAACATCAAATCACAATATTTTATGAAATACAAGTGTTTACAAATAATGGATGTGCAGTGGGACAACGCACCAAAATAGAAGTGTATTCTTTTGAATTGTTTGGGATAAGGGGCCATAGTTTGAAAACAAAATGAGGGAAGAGAAATTATTATTTTAAATGGAATTAACTAATTTAAGAATATACAGGATGTATGTTTTTTGGGAGGTTTCAGGCTTTGCTTTTTGTAGACAAAGTGTGCCTGCTGAGAGAACTCCTGGTGCTCTGGAGCAGAGCACAGAAGACCTGTGGATATTGGTGAGGTCAGGTTTTCTCCAGAATATTCTCTTTATGGCTGTGACAGCTTCTTACCATCCTTAGGATTATGCCTTTATTGCCATTGCTTTGGATGCTCTATTTGCGCTTGCTTTTTTGGAGGAAGGTTGAGGTTATATTATGGTATGCTAGGTGTAGGCTTGGCAGGGTGCTCAAATTGCCACTTCACTTTTAGGTCCATTGAGGTGTTTGGGAATTGGTGGCTTTTAGGGAATATGTCACACATGCCTAGTTTTAAGCCTGTGAAGCAGTGGGTTAGCTAAGGCTGTAGATCAGGTTTTGTGTATTGTGGCTGTGGACTGTTCTTTCCATCTATTAAAGTGATATCCTGTTTTCCCAAGAATATCATATTTAGGAGAAAGCTAGTCAAGAATTCTTCTAAGTAAAAGACCTTTTTTCTGTACTTCACATAATAGCAGTTCAGTGAGATAAAAATAGTACAGAAAACAAATTAAACTTACAAATGAGAGGATATTAGAGTTTGGTCATCTTAAAAGTTAGTATTGGCCTTTTTTCTGAGAGATTATTTTATTTTTGTTTTGTTTTTTCTTTTATTGATTTTTTTTTTCCTCAATGTTGCCAAGGTTTCTCACTGTTTTGTTGTTGCTTTCTCATAAAACTGTCTGCAATTCTTAAGGGGAACATTCTAATTAAGGTCACAGCGGTAAAAGAAATCTTTATGGCAAGGTTAGGAAGTATTTCTAATGATTCGGAGGTATTTTTTGAGGCAATTTATCCTTGCAGTGGTCATTTAAAACTAAAATAAAACTCAGAGTAATAAGACCCATTCTTTTCCACCAAACCATGCAGAGTCCTGGACTTCAACAGGGCATGATACATGAAACTGTTGAAAATACTGTAGAAGAACAGTCAAACCAATTTTCCAAATGGAGAAGAAAGGAGTTTTAAAGCCTTGTCTAAACACAAGTTTTACTACTTCTAACTTTCATAATTAATTTGATACAAATGTGCCGGTATTTACCGTACACAGGAGTGGAAAAACGCTTACCCACATGGAGGAGTGACTGCCAAATAGCTTTGGTGTTCACCCTGCTACCCCGCGCTGACACTTAGGCTACATTTAGACTAGAAATTAAACAATGCCGGGGAGCATGCCTGAGCTCTGGCACATGGAAATCCATGATGAGAAGTTCTCAGGAGGGTTCTCGGTGGGCTGTTGACCACCACCATCCACCCTGTGCTGAAGCCCTCTGCCCATGGCTGGGAGCTCGAGAAGGTTGGGGGTTTGCAAGCAGGCAGTTTGCTCTGGGGGTGCAGAGACATGGGCTCCTTGGGGCCATCCAGCCTGGGTACCCTGGAGTATTCCCTAGCCCATTCGATTGGTTTTACTCATAGGGCTACTAGGTCTAGCCTTAGCGAGCAATATGAGTGCATTTGTGTGAAGTGGTCTGCTCTCTTTTGCATAAGAGTAAGCTACTTCACATCATATGAACATGCATTAATTAGCGTGGAGTTTAGTACACCTGAATACTGCAGCCTATTATACAGTCACATTACCATGTAGGCCAGCCCTATGTTGTACAAAAGTAGGGCATGTTTATGCTGCTGTTACTATATCAACACTACAGCTTGTACTACACTGGGTTACAAACACCTATTCTATAACAAATATAACTAGATGAGCATGCAAATGCGTGAAGTGTTTAGCTGTAATGAGCTGTGAAGAGGACAATAGCATATACCAGTGATGACTACAAAATGGACTTACTGTCTAAAAGTCCAGCAGGTCTGCAGTCACCCAGTATTATATTAGTTGTTTTTGTTAAGTATTCAAAGCATATCTACATACATTATTTAAGGAGAATTTTTTTTCTGGACAAAATTATTTGTATTCACAAAGCAGCTTTGCCATAGGACACTGAACTTCAGGATACCACAGATCTTTTCACAGTATGTGCTATACATTAAGGTGACTGTCAGAACTTTTTAGCTGGCTCTCTCCTGGTTCCCACCAACTGAATGACGCTAAAATACTCTTTATGTTACTTGTGTAATGAGCTGGTGAGGGGTCCAAAGAGGTACAAATGAGATGGCATCACTGCGTAGCTGTCCAGCTCCTTTCAAGCCATCAGCAAGCATTTAATGTACTGCTCTCAATGTGCTTTACAAACCACAGCTTGGGACTGTTGCCCGAAGGCTCAGAACCTACACGTTTAAGACTTAATAGTGAGATTCTTGAAAGATTTATAGAGTTAGAAAACAAATAAGTGGTGTGTAGGTGTGTGCGTGTGTAGACGCAAGGATGTAGGTACAGGGTTTCAAAAATCTGTAGGTCAATCTAAAGCAAATTAGTCATTTTATAAGCAGTTATAAAGGAGGGAGTGAACAGCAAAAGTACACAGTCCCCTTCATCTGAGGTTCTTAGGTCAGTTTATAAATGTGAGTGATCACACTTCTTCACTTACTTGTAAAGTTGGTACAAGAAATGTGATTCTGTTTAACAGATCGGGTGATTCTCCCAAGCCTTTGGTGTAGCCTTAGCTTCACCTCTAGCTTCAGTGCTGAAGCTAGAACTGTGGCACAGTAACTGTAAAGCCCTTGTGCATCCTGCCACATATTACACTTAAGCAGCAGCATGCTTCTCCAGTGCAAACCTGCTTGTGGCTGAACAGGCTTTTTAGAAGCTTTCTAAGAAATAATGAAAAAAAAAAAGTGAAGCTGCTATAAGGTCACTGTGATGTAGATTTATCTTGAGCAAGCTGCACAGATACTGATTGCAGGTTTTTTGAAGCTGTGTGTTAAAAAATGACAAAATTTTGTTCAGAATCTGTGAAGACATTTTCAATATTTACAGTATTTACTATTGATATAACTAGGAATATATGTTGGTATGTACTGGGGTTTACAAGTCATCGGTGTCAGTTCTCTGTGTGTTGGAGCAGAATTCATATACATGTAAATGTGGTAACAAAGTATTCTCTATACATGTTATTGTATAAATGAGATTTAGTATTTTGCTAATTTAAGTCAAAGTCAACAGTATCAGAGGATGGTAAAAGTGAATTTGACTTGAAGATAGTATGAAATCACTGCAAGATTATTAAAAAAAAGTACTTTCATTCTGAAAATGTTGTTTAACTTTTGGCTCATTTGCAGACTTGCACAGAAACAAGCGATTTCCAGAGAATGTAGTGATTGGGGAGGATGACTATTTGTGGTTGTCGTCATGAATTTTCTCTTCTAATAAGCAGGTCTGTTCCTGTTTTAAGTTTCCATTTTCTCCTTACTTCTGCAGGGCAAGGTGCAAGGTTTAAGCAATATACCTGGATTCATTATCCTAATATGATGGCAGAGCTATTAATTTTTTTAAAATGAAATCTCTTTTCTCTTTGACGATATTATCACATAAGAACCAATGTGATTCTGGGTTGAAGAGGAAGAAAGTGAAGATCTACAATATCTTTGACTTTTGAATTCCTCTGAGATTTTTTTTGAAATTCTATATTTCTGTTTGCAAATGCAACTTAATTTCTTGACTTAAGAAGTCTTACATCTTACCTCAAGTGTAGTTAGAAGTATTTCTGTTTAACTATCATTGTGGGAATCCATATTTATCCTTCAGTATTGATGGCATATACTTATTTTTTTTAGTAATTGCTGCAAAGCCTGCTTGGGATCTGGAAACTGCCTGGCAAGCTTTCAGTTTCTTGTGTTTTGACTGGCAATAAAGACTATAATCAGAATTTAGCTGCCAGTTTTGTTGATAACATGCAAAGTGAACTATCATAGGTCTTACTCTTGCACAGCTTGGTGGTCGTGCAGTACCAGCTCTCCTTGCCTCTGTGCAGGGGTGACTGCAAGAGGCACATGCTAGCAGAGTGTTGGGTCCAGGGTGATTTTTTTCCCCTAAGAGATAGGCAAAGCTGTATAGTTGGAGTTGGTTGAGACCTGAGGTTTCTAATCCAAAGTCTGCTGGCAACAATAATAGCGTTCCCATTTAGTTTGATGGAGTTTAGATGACATCGTGATGATACATCTCATCGTTTTAGTCACTGTGTCAGCCTGGCAATGGTGATGCTTTGTCATCTTCCCCTGTCCTTCCAGAATGTGGCTGGGTGAGCAGAGTGGTGTGTAGGAACAAGGGCACTTGTATTTAGTGAGAAACATGAAACCACAGCAGGAGTTGAATCTTTGCAAGTTCACCAACTGCAGGTGCAACAGCAGATCAACATTTTACCAGGTTGGATGGAACCCTGGCTAAAAAGCAGCTAATCTCTGTAAGCATGTCAAGAAATTGGGGCTGCTTTCAGTGGCCTTCTGGTTTGTTTCTGCCGTTTTCTGACATGTTGCCTAACAGTGAATATAGTGACTGATGGTTCTGTGAAGCATCTTGGTAGTACAGCTCTTCCTCTGCAGCGTGATGTTACTGTGCTGCTGATTGTCTGAGTCTGCACTTGCTATTTAGGATGGTAAACAAACAATTGTTTGGCTGGTAATTGCCAAGTTCCCCTCCCCCAGAATGGATTCTGACTTCTCTGTGGGTCTGCAGGCCTCTAATGCAGATGCTTTTCTCTCAACAGTTAGAATCTTGCTTGGAATTTGGATTTAGAGCTGCATCTGGAGGGAGAGGCTTTCTTGGTAAGGATTTATTCAGTCTGTCAATGCACATGCTGGGAAGCTGCCTCTAGAGCTCTTACTTGTCAAAAAGCACAACCAAAAGTGACTCTTGGTGTGCTTTTTGGTTAAAATACCAAATGACTGTCTGAGCAGGATATGGATTTGTTTTTACCTCAGAAGAGCAAGGGAAGGGCTTTTCAGGTGGTACATGCTGTATGCTAGCCAAATATGCCACAGCTGGGCCTGAGAACTGTTGTTTGATGACAGGCTAGAGGCTGGCTTAAAACAGGGGTGATCTTCCACTAAACTACTTTAAGGAGAGTGGCTTGATCATGCACCATGGGAAGCAGAATTAAAACAGCTCTTCAGTGTCAACAGAGCACTCAGTTGTGGATGGGGTAGGTTAAAGCCTTGTCTGAGACTATTAAATAAGAGACTAATTATAGTTGTGCTTTTGGTAGCTTACTGATTTCATTCTTTGGCTGTAATCTGTGAGGAGCATCACAGTGATTAAAATGCATTGGTACCCTGCTAATAGTTAGTGAAGAATTGCACTCCAATAAAAATACAGTGTTGAAACAATAGAACAATAATTTATCTAGCGTAGTGTCTCACAGGGATTATAGCTGAATATGTTTGTTTCTCATTTGGAGCACATTCACTGAAATTTGCAAATGCAGATTAGCAAATGGTTACAACAAACTAAGAACATCTATGTCACATGCACTTAATCATGTGAGCAGAGCTTGTGCATGGGCATACATCAAAGCTGATATCTATCTATGTTGTAATGTATTCCTCCACATGACCATATCCAATACATGGTACTTATTATTCCATTAGTACCCAAACCACAAACCCTTTTCAATATCCATCTGTGAAGATGCAAATAGCTGCATACTTTGTTTTATTAAGGATCAGCCATTAGGGGGTCACTGGTTAAAAGTCTGAAGATCATTAGAGGGATTTAAAAAAATAAACAAACAGCTGTTGTCATATATCTCGAAGAGTTTCTGTTGTACCGATGCAATTTTTATCTGTGGTGATGATGTTGTCATGGGAACATATGCACAAGGGAATTAAATGATGTCAGGAAAAGTGTAAATGATGCAAACACACCTCATTTGAAATGTTAATTACCACCCTTCGCACTACTCCAAAGAACAGTTCAATTTGATTTTATTTCAGATGTAGGATACGACACTTTTGTCTAACAATAAGTAGCTTGCATTGTTGTACCAAAGTGAGTATGAGTCAGTGAGTTAATCTGCATTGGCAGCATTTGCACTGGGGACCATCTGCAGCCCTGCTTGTCTGAGCATCAGTAATATTCCTCTGTGAATATCTCATCTTGATGGTCAGGGGAGGCAGGCAGCCTCTTTAAAGAGTTCCATAAATGCTTATAATTGCTGCATTAAACTTCAGTTTATTATTTTCTCCAGGTGCAGGTATGCGGATGATATGAAACCCCACTGCATTTACATACAAATTGAAGATTTTTATTAATCAGCCTGGTAACAGGAATCAAACAGCAACACTCCATCAGGTCCTTAAATACATTTGGTGACATTTTTACCATGCATTAGCATGATAGGGCAAGCAGAATATAATGTACCAATGATTGCTTTTCCATTGAAAGCACAAACGGTTTCATTTTTCCTGTCATCTCAAATAAGTGTTAAAGAGGGTTTGGAGGCTATTGTGTACGTTCCGTATGCTAGGGACTTACAAACACTGATGGCCACATTAAATAACCATTAGTGGCTCGGCTTAGATCATTGCAACATCCCTCCTCTTCAGAATTTATTCTTTGATTTAAAGTGAAAGCAATCTGTGACTGCTTTCATAAAGTCCTTCGGCTCCCTCAATTTTTTTTTCCTCAAACAAAATGCATTACAACAGTAATTTTATGACTGTTAAGATAACTGCCGTTAACAAGCACTTAATTAAAATGTACAATAAATAGCAGGCTGCAGTCTTATCTCCTCTCATGAGCTCCCAGCAGCCTGAGACTCCAATGCACAGCCCTGCTGTTCCTCGGCTTGTTTGCAGATTAATTGCTTTTCTGTCTGGCAAAAGCTGCTTCTCCTTCAGCCAGATCGTAAATGACCAGATAGGGACTTTATCAATCAAGCTACTACTTTCTGTGATCACTTCCATTCAACACCTTCTGAATTTCGCATTGAGAGGAACAGAAGTTATAGAGATAGGATTTAACATCTTAGTTTTTTGTGTGCTTGGAATTTACGATAGTGCTGTCACCATTTGACACTGTTAATCTTTACATACAATACCCTTGGAGCAAGGCTGGTTTTGTTCCTGAGCTGGAGCTATCCCTTGTAAGAATTGTGAAGAATACATATGAAACACAACCGAGATGCTCTCCGTAGCACAAGGTTACATCTCTTCCATAATCTGTATGCACTTGCTGATGTGGCTCAGCATCGCTCTGTAACCTTGGATTCTGACCAAGTTAGCAGTTTACAGTTATATTAATTGAGAACTTGTTTTATTGTGATTACCTATCATTTATATGGGGGCAATTGTCTGGAGGCCTCAGCCATGGATAAGGGCCCCAGTTTGGTAGGTGCTTAATGTGCCTTCAATGAAAACCTAATTATGCTCAAAGCAGGTTTTGTAAAAGCAGAAGTTAGAGCTTCCCTATTTAGACTTTGCCTATCAACAAAACCCTAGTGCATATAGATTTTGGGGAACACAGGTGTTTGCAGATGAATTGTGGTTTCTGAATTTAATAAGATGATCTAAACAAGTCTAATCACTGTAGAAATGCTATTCTTTTTGCCAAAAGGCTTTAGAGAGCAACTGCTCCTGCTACTTGCAGAATACACAAGAGTTACAAATGTAAGTATGATACCAGAGTGTAAATGTACTGTAGTCCACTTTGAAATGCAATCCTTGAACTGCAGTAGGTATGTTGTTTTCTTGTTACCTGCTCAGAATATAAACAAATCTCTAATTTACCATGTTTAGCTCATATGCTGAGCAAAGGGAACGGCTTCCATTTGGAGTTCTAAACGTGCACTGGATAGTAACTTTGAAAATACACTATATTAACTTCAGGCTGGCTTCTGAATACACATGAAGCTACAGTGTTAAACATAATTTGTGTAGCTGCTTCAGTGTTATCACTAAGGTTGGTCATCTTAAACTAAACCAAAATGCTTGCCCAGCCTCCTTGTGCACTATTCTCTGAATGCAGCAGCCCTGTGGACACGTTGTGGTGGTGTTTCGTGGGTCTTTTTTTCCTCCTCCTGTCAGTCAGAGAGGCAAGGGAGTTTCCTTGTGGAAAAACTTCTGCCTAGGAGAGCCAAAGTGCAGGAGTTCCCGAGAGTAGTGTGTAGGTTTATGTTAGCAGCCTCTAAGGACATTTGGAGCATCTTTGCAAAGGGTCTTTTCCCATCTGATATCCTCTGAGTGGTCTGCTCAGAGCTTCATTCTAAAGACAGCACCAAGAGCTAATTGTAAATGAATGGAAAGGAGAGTAGCCCTTAACAGGCCACCACAACCACTCCTGTTGGCAGGTGTGCTCTCACAGAGTCCCTGAGCAGATCCATCAAGGGACTGGAGGAGTCAGAGTGTTGGGGTGAGTGATGCACATATATCAGTGGAAGAAAACACCCCAAGCAATGGGAGTGTTCTCAAGGCACAGAAACGAAGAAACTGCTGATAAAGAGTTGCTGTAAAGCTGGTAAAGGAGAAAATACGCAACTGTTTGGAATCCTCCAAGCTATTTGTCATGGTCACTACACTGCTACCACTTAAATAAGCAAACAAACAAGCACAAAAGATAAAGACAAGGAGTAATCACTGAGCATATCAGCAAGAAGAGAATGCAGCCCTGTGAAGATAGTAAAATTACATACATAGGTCAACCAATTTGCACTGTAATCCTGCTGCAGCTGAATAGCCCCAGTGTAATGTGTATGCGTGGACATTTGCAGCTCTAATGTGGTTATGACGGAGAAATGTTATTATCAAGGTGCTTATGTGCACTAGGGTCAGCACAGCATTTACATCTCACACCTGTAACCATTAGGTGAACAGGCAGATTCACAGACCATTTCTTTGAAGGAGATACACAATAAACTACCATGTTTCTGGATTGTTATATTTTTCTTATTTAAAGTGAGTTTATTCTTAAACTAGGCCTTGCAGTTATGCAGCACTCATGTTTTCCCATGGCACCTCTATGTTTGAAATTCTGAGTTCTTACCAGTTTTCCCTCTGCTTTTACGTATCAGTAAAGATGGCATGTTTTGCTTTTGGACACCTGATGTCTTGAAAGACAATTTCTGCTTGAAGTTCAATTCGTGCTTAATTTTGTTGACTTGGCATTTCTGTCCTATGCTAGTAATGGCCTGGGCTTTCTTGATGAGATTTTTTTCATTTCAGACTCTTTTCAGAAAATTTCGAATGTTTGGCTTGCTGTCCACACCCCGTGCCCCTCCTTCTAATGATGTGTCATTTGTGAAAGCTTTGTCCTGAGAACTGAAATGACTCCATATAGACTGAACTTTTTCAGATCATTTCAAACACACTTGAATACTGGTTCAAAAACCTGTTTGTTGCATAAGCCAGACTTCTATGTAACTTGCTATAGGTTTCTTTGCAGGTGGGAGAGGAGAATGTTAGGGACTAATGGGGCAGGCCCACTAACAGAGTACAGTCGTGGTTGATTAATCCAGATCATCTCACTCCACTTGCTATAGCATGTGTATTTTAATTTTTTATTACTTAAGAATTTATTTTGAAATTATGGTGATTAAAAAAGGTCATATTTCCATCAGTACGTATATTAATTCAACCTTGTAAAATTTACTTCACCCACTCAGCTGGGTGGAGTGACTTTTTTATGGATGAGCAGATGTTATAGCTGAGCTGTCAATTTTTATATTACTTCATTAATTTATTCACGAGAAATGTTTTAATCCCAAACACTCCTCTGTGAACAAGTGGCAAGATTCCTGGTTTCTGTGGCACCCTGGCAATTCAGTGATATCTTCTTCACATTCTGAAATGGAGACATTCTCAGATCTGACATAAGCAAATGTAGTATGTACTGAATATTGTATTTTGACATTGCATTTGGCGTGATGGTCTTTGCTAGTTCAGCTGAGTGAAGCAGTCTTTACCTGCGCAAATCAGTGCGACTCCATATAAGTCAATGAAACAATTCAGCAGATGAGGTTTTCTTGTTCCGTTTAGCCCTTGTAATGATCTTTAGTCTTTCTCTCTCCACAACCGTATAGCAAGGGTATAATCTGAAGGAACAAAGATGTCTAGTTACCCTAATTTGTTTGATACAATCCCAAGGATTTTTTTTTAATTTATTACTTATTTACCTAATATATTCATTCTCAGTTTGTGGAAATACCTCATGGCAATTATGGTAGGGAACGCTGGAGGATTGGGCACTCAAGAGGAGGTCTAAGGAGGATTTTGAAACTGGAGGGAGGTGAAACAATTTTAGACTGGCATTAGCACATTTACTAAATACTTCTGCTACATGGAGAAGTAGGTATTGGAAAATACTGAGGATTCTTTAGGTTTTGTAGTCATCAGTGAATATGCCTTCATGTAATGTGCATTTTGAAGATGATTTTCGCAGTCAAAATAGCTGAGATAAAATATGGCTATTTTTGATAGTTAAATATTTTTTTTGAAAGCTCACATCCTGGATTAGAGCTGTGCTGTAAGTGGCCAGCTCTGTGATGAGTTTTACTGTAGAGCAATGCACAAACATGTGATGTAGCACAGTTGTTAGGAAACCTGGATGCATAGCGTACTTGGTATGGTGATGACAGCTTTTTTAGCTCTACAAGGACAGAGCTACATACTGCACAACCTCCAAGTATGTATTCAGAGCCCTACTCAGCACTGCTGATGGCATTGTGGAAAACCAAAAATACCCTTCTTAATGCAGCCTGTGTTGAGAACTTCATTTCCTTAAAAAGAAATCTGGAAGACTTCCCAGATTATGTATGTGTGCCTCTAACTTCAGAGGATATGACTGTACTAAGACACTATGAGTAAAATTAATAGTAGAGGGCTTTCTTGTTCTCTTGGAATATTCTCATTTTAGCCCTCCTAATGATCTTGGTTCTTTCTCTCTCCATCATCGCATAACAAGGGTACAAATCCTAAGGGAAAATAAACATGTACATTGATTCCTACTTGGCTCAAGATCATGTAATTTGATGAACAACAAATGGTGAACTTGGGTAGACTAATTCTAACTGAATTCTCACTGGGAACAGAAACTAATAAGAATATTCTAATTTACTTAACTATATACTTATCTCACATTTTAACTGAATTTTATTTTAATAGATTTTGTGGGGATCAGGCACAGGCAACTGCGAAGGGGCTATTTTAGTGACATTTATAACACAGTTGTATGCAGGAAACATTTTAAGGCTCTGCTAGGGAGTCTGTTCTACAAAGGCTGGATGAGAAGAGATGTCCAATTTAGAAAACGTTGTTTGCGTTGCTTCTGAGGTGAATTTAAGATGTTTGGTCAATCCCTTATCGCTGGTGGTTTATCAGACATAAATCAATTACGCTGTGCTTTTCAGAGGTTTGTTTTCCAGTAAAGCATTTAAACATGTTACTTTGCTGAGTTAAAGTAAAAGTTTAATTTGAGCTAGAAACCTGGTTTCTAGACACTTTCAAATTTTGGTGATAGTTAGTCTTTATAATGAACCAACACCTTTCCCTTCAAAATGAGCGATGTCAGACTTTGGGATGGTCAAAATATGCATCCTTTTCTGTTTTGGTGGGTTGAAGAGTACTTGCTTTACTTAATTTATTAAAGATTTTTGTATTTCATCAGTTCTCTAGGTGCTTTTTCCCCTACTGGAAATCTTCATTACGGTTTACATTTAGTCTGGATTCAAATTAATTATTGCAAGAGGTTTTGCTCTTCTCCATGACTTATTTCTGCCCTCTGGCTGATCAGTGGTCCATGGTCAGCACTCAGATCTCCAAGAGGCCTAAAACATGTAGAACACTTTGACATTTAGGGAGGTCACATTCAAGAGGTTGGAATGAGTGTTTTAACTTGCAGGAGAGCATTTAATTCCCATCTCCATTCAGGCTGTTTAAACAATTGTTATCCACTTTAAAAAAGGACATGTTTCAAGCCTGTTTTGTGTGACTTGTCTCTACTGTGTAGCAATCAAACAGGAGTCACCTCTTAAACCTCCTCCCCTGAATATTAGCTTCCAGTTCTTCTCTCTGTCCTGTGTCTGTGTGTTTCAGAAATCTGAGATGCTACACCAAAGGCTGATGAGTAGTAATAGAAATTCTATGGCTAGCAGAAAGTCCTGCTAAAGTGACACTTTCAACGGCTTCCACTGATACAGATTGTCCCAAAGAAGCATGATTTCCAGGTGACAGATACTTAATTGTCTTCTATGGTAAAGAGAGGGAAGCACTAGCTTTCATCTCATGCTGATCTTTTTGGAGTAGACATGCATCCAACCCAGAAGCTCAGATCCAGAAGTCAGGATTTGAGGGAAAGATTTGAATTGATATCTGAATTCTGCTAGGCCTTCCTGCTTTTAGATTTGATTGCAATAGGATCTGCCACTGGTGTTTCCAATCTGGCAGATTTTCAGGCACCTGTGTTAGGTGCAGGCACTGACTTAAAGACTGGAGTGAATTTTGGTCTGAGTAATCAAAGTGATTCACTCTCTTCCATCCCTACAGGTATTGTGGAGATGACAGGGCTGCTTCTGTCCACAAGAGAGTAAGGTCAGGAGGGTTTACTTCCATGTGTTTTTGCCATAACAGATACTATCTGATCTGGTGCACTTTGATCCAGAAAGCGTTAAGCCAAAATTCATGTGTTTCCTGTGCACATGTATAGGTGAGATGTAGTTATGAATTGGTATTAGACAATGATATCTTTGTTGTGCATTTGTTTTGGCAGAGAAACAGTAGTTGAAGTAGTTTTAAGGTGTGTGATGTGATATTCTGGGAAATTTAAGTTCAGTTAAGGCAGCCTGAGGATTACAGTGGGTATTAGTATTAACCAATTACAAAAAAATTCTTGACAAATTAAATGTCAAACCCTACCCAACGGTGGCTGTTGAAATTCAGATCCAGATGCAAGATTGACATCTTGTGTGTATCTTTGCTATGCTGAAACACAGTGGCAAAAAGCAACGATATTTTCCTCTGTCTCATAGCTAGCAGTTAATCGAGCTCCGTGTCTCAAATATCTCCTCAATGATCAGGAGTTCTTAACTGCTCACATTTTTCATTCCTCCCATCACCTGAGAAGGCTTGTCTATTGTTAAACCAAGCAGCAGTGACTTCCCAGTAAAATAAGATGAAACAAAGCAAAACCTTTTTCTTGTTCTGTGAGGTCTGTTTAATTCTGTTGCAAAATAGTTTTTCTAGCTCAGTTATGAGTGGAAAAACTAGTGTCACTTTATACAGCATTTCAGTGCCAAGTTCTTAAAAGCAGTGCAATTGGAAATGGTAAAGACCTGGGAGGTCACCTAATAATGGCTATTTCCAAGCAGGATTTTTCCCTATAGTGTATGTATTGTGTATATATATATATTCCTTAGAGTTTTACCAAGTCTTGTTTTTTAAAACTCTCTATTAATAGGGCTCTGCTTATTTCTCTTGGGAAATTATTGCCCATGGAAAAGGTTTCACAAGAAATTTTTCCTGTTACATGATAAATCTAAATTCAAATTACTAGATTCAGTTACTAATGCAGAGATCCTTGGTGAAAAGTTTTGCTCCCTTACACAAACTCTTGTCTACCGCTAATCATGTTTCATCTTTCTGAGCACTATCGCTGCTGTTGGTATGCCTGATGCACCACTTCTTTTCTCAGTGGGCCTGATTAGAAATCACTTGATTTTTAGCATCCCTTTCCCTGGATCACTGTGCTGCTTGGAGTAGAGTAGAACAAACCCCTGTTTTTCAGATTCACTGTGATGAATGACCTCTGTCTGCTTCCAGCCACAAACGGAGGGCCCAGGCTGCCTGTGGACATGGGTGCAGGAGGGACAGGCACATGCTTGGCTTCAGGTGAGCGGTGTTAGGCCCTGAGCAGTCACGGCAGGAGAGTGGTGCCTCCCCTGTTCACTTGCATTTGACTTTGCTGCTGCTCATTTATTTTTGTTCTAACATCAGTTGTCCTAATGAGGGGGCTTCCTTCAATACAGAGCCGAGTCCTGGATTGAGTATTAGAAGATGCATGTTTTGTAATTCATCGAGATTCAGTCTTCAGAAGTATCTCCCATATGAAAAAAAAAGCTCAGGAAGAATATAATGAAGAGAGGCAAGAAGCTAGGGAAATTTAGAAACAGACCTGCAGACTAAGCATTTGGCAGTTGGTTCATATCGGCATTTCTTTGAAATTAATTTGAACTACTAAACTGCTGGGTTCAGTTCTGTTCATAGCTGGTATGAGTACAGAGGAGAGTAAATCAAGCCAGTGGAGTTATGCTGAGTTTAGATTAATGTTAAACATCTGAGGTAGTGCATCTATTTAATGAACT
Source organism: Cariama cristata (assembly GCF_000690535.1). NCBI lineage: Eukaryota > Metazoa > Chordata > Aves > Cariamiformes > Cariamidae > Cariama > Cariama cristata. The sequence goes on from NW_009612136.1 coordinate 26,231, forward strand.
TATTACATGATTCCTTTGTGAAAAGAAATCCAGTGATTTTTCATTTAAAAAAAAAAGTTATTCTATTATGCTCTTGTTCTGGTAATTTTATTCCTCTCTCTTTTATTTCTCATTTGTATTTTTTAAAAGTTCTGTAACCCCTATCGTGTGCCTCAAACGTGTAACCAGAGTTCCAAATTTGTACAGATTATTCCACTTTATTATCTAGCTACCATCAAACTGCAGCCCCGCTGAGCTGGGCTGTGGCACACTGGATCAGAGACACTGGCTCTGTGCGATGTTCTGGGCATGGAAAGTGAGAAAGTATCTTATGCTGGAGGAGAGCAATGGGGGAGTTCAGTAGAGAATGGAGTTCCTGTCGTGGAAATTACTATGTGCTCTAACTCTGGTCAAAAGTAATGTTAAATCTTCAGTGCTTAAGAAGATCTTCAATGATGTGTTAAATTCAAAGGTTTCTAAACTTAGAAGTTTTGCTTTTGGTATAAAACTTGTTAGAACAGAGGTTTTTTTTTCTTCTATGTTGCAAAAATACTGCCCAGGGGCTCATTCTTGTCTCACATTTGTATGGCCTATACAAATATAGCAGATTCATATTCTGCAAAATCAAAGAATAATAATTACAGACAAAGGTCTTGAATCTGTACATCTGTATATTTCATGTTTCAAAAGCGGATTTGGGAGGGATTGGTGTCTAGTGGCTCTTGCTGTTGTTGTCTGGTTTGTGAGTGCTCAGGGTCATGATTAGAGAGGAGCTATACTTCTGTCCCTACCCTCGTCTTAGTATCTCCTTTCAGGTATCAGATGTACATTCACCCCTGGAAATGGATTTCCATTCATGTCAGATCAGGTCCTGGCCTGCCTACTTGAGTTCATTCTGCTAGAAGTTTTCTTCAGGAGTTGGTCACCAGTAGTACATGGTGACCAAGCATCCATCCATCCTAAAATCCATTTTGCCTTTGATTTAACAGAAACTAAAGAAAATGTTAAAACATCAAACAGTTCATGTGTGTCTTTTTTTGATGAATTGCCACTTCTTCCTCTGTGGTGATCCAGGCAGGATGAACTCTTGGGGTGTTACAGGTCTCAGACCACCACTCTTCAAAGAAGAGTTACTCTCCCTAAAGAGAAGCTTTCTTATTAAGCTGTTCGGGTTCCTTTCTCTCACTCTTCAGAGAAGTGACTTATCTTGCCTCATTTGTTACTATTCTGTTCATTTTTACAGATAGCCCTCATTTCAGGTTAAACCCAAACAGTAAATGTCCAATACCCATGTCAATATTCAATATTCTTTAATAGGTAAGGGACAAAGCCAAGACGTTATACTGAGTACTTCTGAAATAACAGACCCAGGGCATCTTGAGCTGGCTGTTCCCAAATCAGTAGCTGTTTCTGAAAAATCAGCTATGTATTTCCAGCTTCTTTTTAACCTTGCTGCGTGTTAAATATTAGTCTCCCTCCAAGACAGGCTGTCAGAGGTAGACAAGTATCTTTGTATAGCCATCTCCTCAGGAAGCAATCACCATACCTTTGAAAAATTCCTTGGCAAAGTGCGCGTTAGCATTAAGTGCTGGGCATTTTAGAAGGTGCTGTCAAGAACAGCGTAGAACTGAATTCCACACCTGGGATTTAGAAGATTCTGCAGGAGGCCAAAGGGAGGAAAGGCAACAAAGCAATGGAGGAATTAAAATCAATTAGGTGCAGAAGGAAGAGCAATGGTGATTCAAAATAGCACAGGCCCCAGTTGTGAAGGTAACTGTGACAAGACATAGCTTACTTTGTATTCCAGAATGATCTATCAAAGGCAGCTATGCATGAGCATCACTAAAAGACCTACCCTAAGTCTTAATCTGATCCCTTGGTCCATGTGCCTATAATTAAAAAAGGAAGTAAGGCCTGTGGAGAAGAGTAGCTAAGTCTGGTGTGCTAACTCTGCATCCTGTATCTTCTAAGGTGATTAGGGTGATGTTGTTCCTGTAATTTGTCATCTATAGTTTGGATTAAGAATAATTCACTTTCTAAGGGTTTGCTGTTTTTAAAACAGCAGCAATGACAAAACGTTGAAGAGCTTCAGATTACAGGATTCTGTGGAAGAGCTTTGGCTGACTGATGTTTTACAAAGACTAATACAACTTTCCTTGTGGATTTAAAAAAATCACCTCTAAGGCAAAGGATGTGAAATGACCAAGATTTTCCCTGTAGGTCCTCTTCCCTTGTGCTAGGTCTCATATGTAAAGATCATCAGACCTAAGGTTATTAATTCTTCTCAATTAGTTTGAAATCCTCTGGATCCAAAGCTCATCCTTTTTTAATGCTTAGCCTTTTTTTTTTTTTCTTCAATCTAACACTATAAGAAGTGTGGGCTTGGGAGCTTTATTCAAAGTTAAATTAAGATCCCATCTTTTAGTTGGGGGCTGCGTTCTGTGTATGAGCTGTGTCATTGCACATACATCTGAAGCATACTGTGAGCGAGTGCTTGGCACCCGCTGTGTATCAGTAACTGTATACAGTGATGCAGGCTGTATCGTGTGTCTGAGCTGGTATTTCAGCCTCCTCTTAACATCTGAAGACTTCTAATTGGACAAAAGGCCAATTTCAAGTTTGACAATTTCAGTTTACTGGAATCGATGCTTAACACAGAGCAAAGAATGCAGTGGGGTTTGTGTCTGTGTTCAACAAAGGAACAACCTATGTTCACAGGTTAAAAACAGACATTGTCCACATCCTCATACACAAAACAGATAAAATATGTGAGCTAACCTTGAACCTCTTCAGCTTGTCTCCTATTTCTGTGTAGAGGCTCTGCTCCTCTAAAGTGTAGAGGAAGAGATGTCCATGTCAATGAAGGCTTCCGGGACATTGGCATGGTGTGGACTGATGTAGGTACATTTTCATTTAAAGCAGGAGCCTATCTCTCAGTGTGTTAAAACTGCACCTCGTCCTGGGTTCTCACTCAGATGAAGGAACTGGAGTTCAGCTGGCACCGGACTCTACTATTTTGGCTGATAAGGTTTAGTGTAAACAAACGCAGGTCTGTGAATTATCTGGCATGAGGATCAGTTAGGGGTGCTGGCTTCCTATAGCCCTAATCTAGTTGGCCTAAATGATTTATAAACTGGCAACATGATAAATGTTGTTTTAAGTGGACAAATCACATTGAAGAGGTGTAACTTTCTGTCAGTATGTAACATGACCGCCTCTCTTAGAGGAAGAATAACAATCACAAAGAGCAGTAAGGGTAACAGGATCACAAGTAGGCATATTCCTTCTCTACAGCATAAATCATTAGAAGGGCACTTCTTTCTTTCCTCTTCACTTGTCCTTCTTCGTCCTTTCTCCTTTTTTTTTTTGGTGCTATTTTTCTAGCACTTCCATATCATTTTGGAAAGCTAAACCTGCCACTTGATTTGTGCTGCCGTTTCTTCATAAATCTATGAAGCTTGTCTCCATCAAGCTGTATTTTCCATTAAAATATGGTTCCCAGGTGATTTTCAATACTATGAAAAACATGTAGCCATAAGTCTTTCACTGATTGTTTATTATCTGTTTAGGTGCTCCTGAGGATTTTGACAGCTAGGACTTGTATTATATGTAATGTAATAAAAGTGGATGTCTTCAGTGTAACAGGGATAGCTGGCCTTTCATTTCTGTTTGCCAGGGCTGTATTTGTTTTCCCTGTGTTGAGTTTTTTTTAACATGAAACTTTAAGTCTACTCCAAACCAGGTCAGTTTAAACTTTGTGTTTTCTTTGCTATATAGATGAGCAAAAAAACCCAAACGAAAATCCAAACAAAACACAACAAAAGCTTTCCTGTTATAAACAGCACAGGAAGCAGCGACAACAAAGCTAGTATTTACTCTGGTAGAGGAGCAGATTTACTTTGGCTGGTTTCCAGCATGGACACACTGTTCCCCACCTTTGATTGCAGGAGACATAGTAGGACATTCTGTATGTCTGTCTTGGATATGTGTAATAAACATGTTGTGGGATGCAATGTATAAAGTTCCTCACAGAGGCTGCAAGAGGTTAATGCTTTAAGCTACTGGTTTGTGGCGAAGTTTGTGAAAACTGATAGGAATTGGTTAATAACGTCTATCTGCAGGTAAAAGTGCAGCTCTTTTGCAGGCCAAGTTCCCTCTGGCCTTAAAGGGAGCTTTGCATTAGGATTACAGGATCAGCCCATATGTAAGCACTGATTATCTGGTAGTACACAGTAAGGCTGGGCAAGGAATAAAACCTTACCTAAACTCAAACAGCATACTGTGAGCTCAGTTCATCCAGTCTATGTATACTATTTCTGTTACCAAAACAGATGTTGCATTTTCCTGGCCTTTGTGCTGGCATGTGCGATGCACTGCAAGAAAAAACATAGCCAGCCTGGCAGGGGGCTCTGGAAGACTTGTGCTTAGCAAAGTTTGGCAGGGATGGCCCCATCACAGAGGGAAGGGAAACAAGAGACTGTCTTGGAGGTGTGCTAGGAGATGAGAATCAGGCTAGCATGTATTTGTGGCCCCTGTGGTTAGTATCAAGGCCAATCTCATGTGTTGCCTCACCGTTTCCCCATCAGTGGAACAGGGAAGTATTGATTATTATTATAAACCAGTGCAGGACTCAGAAGGAAAATAACTAATCATTATTATCAAGACTTGTAATTTAAAGGTTGGCTTTACAACAAGCAAGCAAAATTATTTACTACGGTCAAGAAAAATACCCAGCTTGGATTCCAGTGCCTTTATAATATGGAATGTCCTCTCCCTGCCCTGCAAAGAGATGTCCTTCCCAACAGTATTCGTGCAGTGGTTAAGTAGATTTGATAGAACCTTGGGTTTGCATTGTATCTTCTCCAGGTGGACCTCAGAACTGGTTGTCCAATGAGAAACTACCATTTCCTGAATGCTTGGTAAAGGACTTAATTGTGAAAATAACTAGTTTACCTCACAACATCAATTTGAAAAATTGCTCGTTAATTTTTGAGGTGCAGCCGCCTTCCCTGGAGGACAGAACTACTGATCTCATCTGTACCTAAAACCTTGGCTTTGTTTGCTAGCAGGCGTGTCTGATCTGCAAATGAAATTTGGCTTACTGTCTCCATTTCCTTATAAACACCCTTCACTGCACCTTTGGCAGAACACATGATAATTAAACAGTTGTGGCTTATCCTATGCAGGCTGAACAGAGCTGGCAGGGAAGAGTTTAGATGACTAGTATGCCACAGAAATATTATGCTTCCCTCTACTTTCCAGTGGCATTTACTAGCAAAGTAAAGTTGAAACTCTCAAAGAGCTATGTGAGCTTCAAATGTTTGGGTTTTGTTTTTTTGTCTTATTTCCTTAATATATTATTATTTAAGCCTAAAGTATCTATGCAGCTGGTAGACAAATAAGTCAGCATAAACAGAGCACAGGGATTTGAAGGAGCTCAGATGTGAATCAGAACCACTACCTGAGAAATGCTTTCTTTACCTACAAGAGTTTTAAAGCATCCAGATCTTGTCTAAATATACTAAATACATTGGATGGTTCAAATCCTCCAAAGGCAGTTAACAGCAGAGTTCCACCAATGCAAACCCCATCAATAGACATGCTAGACACATTTTTCACTGTTTGAGTTTATACTTGCTCAAAACTGAAAAAAACATCAACTGCTGCAAACTGATTTTTTTCGTAGATTTTTTAATGTGTTTTGTTTTCAAAACAAGATTTTGTTGGATCTTTGTTTCCGCTGGATGCTGGCCATCACTAGCTAAGTAATTCCACATGGAGACCTCTTGTTTCCTCAATTCTTATCTTCTACATTGCTTTTAGTCTACAGAATTGCCTTTCTCTACCATCAGTCTTGACTGTAGGGATTTCATCTTCTAATGCTCAGCCCTCCTTTTGTTCACAATGTCCAAGGAATGTTCCAAGGCATAACAGGGAAATTGAACCGGGATGTCCTGAGACTTCCCAAAGCCGTGCATAAAGTGTATAAATGTTCTTCATTCCAGTAGTTGACTGGCTTCCAAATTTACTCCCAATGTGTTCTTTAATCTTTAGTTCATAATTTTAGCACCTCTGAAATGAAAACCTCTTAAAGAGCAAAGGCTGATGCAGATAAAACCCTCTGGGTTATGATCCATTCATTTAGAGCCAAATGGCCTGCTCATTAATGTCATTTGCCTTATGACCAGTTACTAGATATGTCCTTATTAAGCAGAAAATCACTTTTGCCCTGTGTTGTAAACTAGCTTAATAGCACTTCACCTTCTTATGCATCATAGCAGTTGGAAAAAGAAAATTGGGAACGTAGGGTTCATTTACTGGCCATTTCAGCATTTGAGAGGGTCCTTTTATTTTATTTTTAAATGAAAGTGGATAATCAGAATATTTGTCTTACCCCAGTAAGAACATTAAAACTGGAAGATGTCAGAGCTTTAGCTCTGATGCTCTAAAAGGATGTTACTCCTGAATGTCTTGGTGCTGTTGTTTTGAGGGTTACAAGACTGAACCCACCAGCTTCGGAGAAAGAAAAGCTTTAATTCACTGGTTGCCTTTTTGCCCAGACCCCCATTTCCAAGGCAGGCCTACAAGCTCTGTTTCCATCTGTCTTAGTGCCCCAATCTTTCCTGGCTGGCTATGGGGTTCTTGTATTCGCTGAAGGACTACACAGGTTTGGAAGCAACCTGCTTCATCCAGCTTTGAACATCCACATTACACCATTCTTTTTTCAAATAAGCTCTGGTGATTATATGGCCAGTGCTGTTCCTCTTGGCTGTTCTGGGAAATTGTTGTTCTCTGCTTTCCCAACCCCAGATCACTTATTCCCCTTTTTTCCTTGATGGAGAAGGATAATTACTCTATACTTTGAGTTTTTGCATACAACATTCAGTATGTATTGTCTAAATTTGTGAATATTTACTAAACAGCCGCCTTCTCCTAGTTGAGCAAACTGTGTGCTTTTAGCCTCCTGTCCTAGAATATGTTCTTCAGGTCCCTGAGCTTCCTACTGTCCTTTTTCTGTGCCTGTTTTGGTTTGAATTTGCCTTAATTCTGATACCTTAGGTGAGGAGATCCATATCCAATGCTCCAGGCCCGCAGAAAATTGCCCCACCTTCCTAGGGCTGACATGCCTTGACTCGTGTTCTAGAATTGCGTTTCGCTTCTTTATGGCCAAGTCACCAAGCTTCCTTGCCATCTTCTGAATGACAGATATCCCCAGCCCATCCACTGTCACTGCCAGCTGCGATGTTCGTACTTCACTGCAAAGTTACTATTGTTATTAGTCCCTAAAAGCATTCACTTTTTACACTTATTTTTTTACCAGTATTTCCAAATCTCTAGTTCATTCCATTGTTCTTGTGGAAGACGCCCAGCCTTCCCTGTATACTGATAAAACCTCCCTTGGGCTGAAGGAGAGTTACACTCTCACCTTTGTAGTCTGCATTTAGAAGAATCGATCCATTACCTTCAGTGAGATTGTAGTCTGCAGTAAGATAGCAAATGTGTGGTCAGAGGATGTACCAAGAAGATCTCTATAGCTGGTTACGAGCATGAACCCAGTTACTTCCAGATATATGTGGACATTTCCCAGGAGCAGGTTATAGCTAATATACTCTCACAGTGACTTTAAAAGAATCCTATGCTCTGGACTAATCTGATGGAATAGGATGAGTTTCAACTACTAAACCCTCTCTCCTGAGGCCAAATGCTTTAAAGTAAGATCTGATGCAGATCCTTATCCTAGGACTGTCAATAATGTCTTCAGAGCACGTCACTTCTTTTTCCTTTCAAATGTAGTTTATTCATTTACTGATATTTCCAAGTCAACCAGCAGTTAATATACGATATTGTTGAAATTTGGTGGAGCTGATTTAATAAATAGCACAGAGTTTAGTTAAAAACTTACATTAGTATTGTCAGTGACACATTGCCGAAGTCACAACTAGGACCCCTCCCTCCATACACACACACAAAAATTAAGAATTTGGTTATAAGTTTCCCAAAGATTAAAGATGAGATTCTTTTTTGAGTGTCTTCTGGCTCTGGACCTTTCATGTTTCAGGATTTTCTCCACTACTGTGAGCCCTAACAGAAACCTCCTTTGTTTAAATGTTGATTGAGATTCTCACATAAGCTCACTTGGCTACAGGGCATGCAACTTTTTAACAAAGTTAAACCAACAAAATCCAAGCAGATAGAGTGGAAATCATGAAATATTACTCCCCCCCCCCAAAAAAAAAAATTTGATCTTTGCTTAGGTAGACCTGGAAATATTTCTCTCTATTTCTTGCCATGACCGAAGTAATTTCGCGAGCTGGTGATGCTTCTGAGAAATGTGTGGAGTGCTGCATAGTAAGAAGTTCACTGACTTGGCACCAAACATTTGAAATGTTGGTTTGATGCTGCAAAAGGGTTCATGCACATGGGCACTACCACTAACATGGAGTTGGGACTCCAAGGTTGGGTTTAATAAAGAAGATGTGGCCTGAATTGTGGTAGGACTTTGGTTTTCATTGTCCAGAATCAGACTTTTGCATTCCTTATTGCATTTATGAAAATTATTTGATGCTCTGAATAATTCAGGGAACTTCAAGATCATTGGACTGACTTTTTAATCTTGTGTTTTGTTTTGCTTTTAAACACGTTCATTTTCAAACTTGTGGTTTCCAAATGGCAACAACTGTCATTTCTCTCAGGCATAACTCAATTAAGGAAAGTCTCATGACACTTCATATTTTTTGGTTTATATGTAGAAATTCCCTGTCAAGAATAATAACATTTTCTGGTGTGAGTTCTTGGGTTTGCAAACTTGGAATGTGTTTTCTATGGGTCCTCATCATTTTTTATGCTAGGGTGAACATTCCTGGTTTGCTCTTTGAATATTTGGTAAAGCAAACACAAAAAAGAGGTAAAAAGTTAATAAGTGTAAAAATGAGAATGAATGTTACAAGGAATTTCCAAATATTTGCCCGGCACTGGCTCTCGCATGTCCTCTGCTTTTGCCTGAACAACTGGTCTTACTTTAAACATTCACATTTGAGCAGCTGGATTCGTTATTGAACCAACTATGAAGAACTAAGGGATATGGCCTTTCTAAAATTTAATAAACCTTTGAGGACTGCAGAAAGAATACACTTGTCTTTAAAGACCAGCCTGTCAAAATGAAAACTAAACAGAAACTCGGATCAAATTTTTGCTTGTAGATGCATTGTGAAAGCCAGCCGTTCAGTGTTCTGCAATAGAAATTAGTAACTGTAACAAAGCATTATATTTCTTTTGATGGCCTACAATGTTAATTCTCTCTTTTTTCTTTTTTTTTTTTTTCCCCTTCTCCTTTGACATGGAGATCAGAATCTGGCCTATATATTGTAATATGGTAAGAGAAGTATACAAATACAAGCATGTTTAAATATGTGAATACAAGTCAGGCTATTAATTCAGAGCACCTTGTTGCATTTATTAATGTTCTATGTTATGAGATGAAAGCTATAACATAGAGTTATGTGAATTATAAACATCTCTTTAGCAAGTCATATATTAACCATAATGATTTTTAAAGGGTGGAGTGTAATTTATTCAACATTGTAAGAAAAAATAAGGTAAATGAGTTAGCTCAGGGGTGGGGCGGCAGCAAACTGCTTGTGGAGACTCTTACTCCCTGAGGTGATAGAGGTTAAATGCATTACAGAGCTTATAGGCTTGCTCCCTAGAGAGAAAGGGGGCCAGACGTTTCTAGCTGACATGTCAAGGACACCACACACTTGCCCTTCTGACTAATGGTAAGATACTGAGCTGATAGCAAGGTTGCAGTGGCAGTTTTCAGAGAGAAAAATGGAACACAATAGGTGGCTCCTAATTAGAGAGGAGGGCAATACGACAGGACAATCTTAGCATTTCAGAGGTCCACTAACTGAAGGCATAGTGAGCCTGAGACCCTAATGCAAACTTGGAATATTATTAAAGCGTTAATGGCCAAGAAGGCATTTTAGATGAAGTTTCCACAAACAAGCATTCTCCAGTTTAACCTTCATAAGAAAAGCTTGCACATCAAACTCAGGCCCAGTCCTGCACCATCAAAACCAGTGTGCTTCTAGCAACTGGTTATATAGATGGGTGTTCTCTCGCGAGTTTCCGCTCTAAATCACTAACTTTACTTAAGAGCGGTGGGACAGATACGTAGAAACAGGAGGGAGGGATACACTGCAGTGATGGAGGGGGGATGTGTCAATGGATATGCACGTGAAAGAAGATGCCTGGGGAATGGTGGGATTACTGTGTGAAGAGGTGAAAGTTGTAAGGAGATCAGAGTACAACAGTGAGTAAAGGGAGGACTTGGAGTAGGCAGATGGAAGTGCAAGGAAGGAAGGGGAACTGGGAAGGAGCAGCTCTAGTCGATCCCAGTGTTATGACTCAAAACAATAGTTATTTCACATTAAATTTGGGAACTCCAGACTTTTCAAAAAAAAAAAACCAAACAAACCCAGCACTTGTGTGCTGGAAACAGATCTTCTAGCTAGCAGATGCTGTACAGTAGCATATTAATGAGGCTTGGACCTGGAGAAACTCAGCAAACCAAAGCTGTGATTCCTACTGCAAAGCTATTTTACTGCAGCTATTTTAAGTCTCATCAGAAAGTGATTTGTTTCTTTTAATATGCTTCTAACATCACTCTTCATGAAAGTCCTAGACACAGAGGGGATTACATTGGTAAGCAGACAGTCTCAGAATATGGAGCATGCTTTCGGACAGCGATATTGCTTCTTTGAGAAAAATCTCTTGACAAGTCTTAAACACTGTCCTGAAGAGCTTGATGAGAAAATGAGGGCATAATAGATAACATGAGAAGAGAAAGGACTTAAAGAAGATGAACACTGTTCCAGTATTTTCTGCTGCATTGAGACAGACCTTCTAACAGAGGAAGCGAGAAAGTGAAGGTGTGGGTTTTACGTGTCAGCTAGAACGGGTTTTGAGCTTAGCGGCTTGGTAGCAGAGATGTGCAAAATGTTGCAATAGATCACACTGAAATTTGGGTGGAAGGAAATGCTCGGTTGATTTAGGTACATGACACTCAGCAACAAAAAGCATATACCTGCTGCTCCTCTGCCAGGCTCCTGCCTGTCCAGCTACCTCTCTTGCCCAACAAGCCTCAAGAATGCACACTCCCTTAATCCTCTGCTGGGAGATTTGGGGCTTGGTGGAAGAAAGGACCTTTAGCAGAAGGAGGGAGGGTTGTTTGGAGAATGAAATTCAGTAAACTTCAACCTCTAAGTGAACCTGCTGGAGCTGATTTGCTGCCAGCCCTTGGGAACAAAACGGCAGCACTCAGTTCCTGAATCCCATCAGCTCCCACAGCCTGGAGGGTTCACACTGCTCTATCTGGCACTTCTTCCCATGTCAGAACAAGGCATTGTGTGTGCGATTTCAACATGCTTCTGGTTTTGTTCTAACTGCCAAGAAACACTAGTTGTGTTATTATGAAATGATTGAGGAGTATTTGCTCATACAAATTATTTGTTTTAAGAGTTTAGTAATTAAATGTCAACACACAGTGTTGGTGTCTGAAAAGCTGTTGGGTGAAAACCCTGCTCTGACTTGAAACTATAATGCACTGTTTCTCTTCTCTCAAAACAGCTTTGTTTGAAACACCCTATTCAGTAGAATGCATCTCGCTGCAACATGCGTGGTCTTTGGCCTTCAAAGGCACCCTTGTGCAAAGGGTGTGTTGCATTAATTTGTTCAGCCAATTTAGGGTGTGTGGCATTAATTTGTTTGGCCAATTTGTTTAGAATCTGGCAGCGCATAGGCACCCAGTGCAATGTCTGTGCCTAATGCCTATGTCATCTCTACACCAGATCTCAAGAGTAAGAGATTTACTGCGTGATGCCTGGCCACACCTTGAGTTCGTGCTCAGGAGAAACAAAGGTAGGAACTGAAGTGACAAGGTACGTGCTGAGGGTGAGTACAAAAATGCTTTTTATACTTTGAACACGCACACTGCCTGAGCTGCAGGAGTAAATTATGGTATGAGTGCCATTCACTGCCATCGGTGACTGTGGTCACGGGGGACACAGTGGGTAACAATCATACCCACAGGAAGCCCTGCTTTGCCTCAATGGAAAACCATGCACAATTCAATATGAAATGACAACATTTTGGTGCAATACTGTGTAGCTCACTGCAGATTGTTAATGCAGTGCCCATCCAGCTTTTGATTTGCATAGAAATAATTTATTTTAATCCTATATAGTTTTGTATGATGCTTCTCTCTTATTCGTGTTTCCTGTAATGCTAAAGGTGGATGGTAATGTACTTTCCAAAATATTTCTTTGGAAGGACCAGCTAGTTTTAATTAAAAAGTAAGCAACCATTGTTCAAAATGTGAGTGCCCACGGACTTCAACAGGAGCTTCCAGACATCTAGCATTAGGCTTTACATTGAATTCTTGATAAAAATCCTTGTTGTTTTTTTTTTTTCTTAAACAGGCAACAAGGCCTGGGATTAGAGCTGATGTGAAAGACTCTAACATTCTCTGTTTTCCATCAAAATTTATTTTTCACAAAAGACTACAATAACCAGCTAGTTTTCTTCAGAATTTAGGCTAAATGTCTTGAGATTTGTGCTGTTGTTCTGGGACCATATCTGTATTCTATATGTATTGATGGCTTTAAACTGGAAGAGGGAAGATTTAGATTAGGTATTAGGAAGAAATTCTTCCCAGTGAGGGTGGTGAGGCAGTGACACAGGTTGCCCAGAGAAGCTGTGGATGCCCCATCCCTGGAAGTGTTCAAGGCCAGGTTGGATGGGGCTTTGAACAACCTGATCTGGCGGAAGGTGTCCCTGCTCATGGCAGGGGGGTTGGAACTAGGTGGTCTTTAAGGTCCCTTCCAACCAAACCATTCTGTGATTCTGAGAAAGACAGGCAGTCAGGGCAGTGACATCATGGCAGAGCTTTTTCTTGACTTAAGTCAGATTTTTCACGCTGGGTGTCTACACTGCTCAATTTAACAGAGTAGATAAGAGGAAGAAAGGGTAGCAGGGACAGAGGTATATCAGTCTAGACCTTCACATACAAATATATATTGTAAGCTGCTGTCAAATAATGGAGTAGGGTGAGAGGCTTCTGAAGTTTGTAAAGAAGTCCTTACACGGTGGTTTAGGAAAACACGTACAAAGTCACCAGGCTTATTCAGTGGGCACCCGGGAGCGAGGTCTCACTGAGATGCTGGAGACTGGAACGTGTACTTTCTACAGCATGGGTGAAAACCTGAAAAAAGCAGGTGTGCAGAAATGCTCCTGTTTCCCAGAATAAGACTGCACAGTTCAGTGTGTTGAGGATACTAAAGGATGACCTACAGTGAGCTATACACTGTGCAATCTAAAGCCAAGGGCTTTATGTCAGGCTTAGAGATTTCGAATGGTAACACACTTTTCAAAGAGCCTCAAAGTAATTAGCCTTTCGCTCGAAGTTGACACACTTACGCTTTTAATGTCAGGAATAAGGAAAAAGACTAAGGCTTCTAACCTCAAATCCATAGCAGCTTAGGCACTTTCACCTCGCTGGTTTTGTTATGACAGCTCTTTGTTTGGCCGATAGTGAGTGGTGTTTTGAATAGAAGTGCTTTTGCTGCGTGCTTTGCTACTTTCCCGTAATAAGGGAGGACTTGGAGGTTATGCAGCAAGGTGCTAATTGACATTAACACTCAAGACAGGAAATGCTGACACAATTTAAAATTAACATCCTGTCAATATACTGCTGACCTGTGTTAAATGTGTGCTTTGTCAAACTTTCAGAATTAGATTTTAATACAGAAACAGTGTAATGCTGGGAGTACGGCTGGTCTTGAGGAAACTAAATTTAATACAGTGAGAAGTCACCCAACTGTTTTCCATTTTAGCTTACCTTTTCTCAAAGAAGGAAAGTTAAATTTTGCCCCAAAAGGTCAAATATATATAAAGCAGTCTAAGAGAGCTGAAAATTATACTGTATTTGTTCATGAGCAATTACTAAAAGAAACCGTCCTTCCTTTCTCAGTTTATTTTAGATGTTGGCTAACCAATGACAATGATTCTTGGAAATGGATTTTACAAAAGACTTTAGCAGATATATGGCATCTTGCACCAAACCAGGCTATCCTGGTGACCTACCTATAAATTAAAATGAAAAAAAGACTGAGAGAAAAATAACGTACAGCAACGGACCACAAAAGTGGTTCCTTTGCAACTGCATTATTCATTCCTTAGCAAGGCAGCTATGAGGATATTTCCACTTCCTAGTGACTCCTAGGAGAATTGGAGAAGGGAAAATGGTATCATGCCACTAGTTCTCCAAAAAATAGTTACCAGGTGATGTGGTGGTATTTATCAATAGTCATTAAAGGTAATCTTAAAGCACCGTGCAGCTCCGGGATGATGTTGTACTCTTCCTTTTGTTTATGGATGTTAGTGGCTAATTTCATATGTAAACTGTCCCATTGACTGCTCACGTGAGAAACTCTGATGGTACTTGCACAGTGAGTGGCCCACTCACTAACTGTTATGTAGCTTTGAAGAAACAAATGGTGATGTTTGCTGTCAAGCAAGTCAGTGCCTTCTCTTTGGAAAGGTGAAAGGCACGAGTCAGAATAATGCCGACTAAGAGAAACAGAGCACGCTTGGGTGTGGTCTGATCTGTGGAGGAGGCTGTTTGCTGAACATGAATCAGAGGTTGTCTGAGGCATTAGGAACAGCACAAAAAAAGACAGGAAGCCAGGAAAAGGTGATGAAGAAAAGGGAAGCAATCAGAGGAGATCGGACTGTGTGGAAGGAGCAGGTGGTGGAGCAAGACAGTTTGAAATGAGAGATGTTGGTAGGGACAGATCTGCGCAGGCTCAGGGAGTGTGGAAATGTTTCAGGAAGGTGGTGCAAGCTACATATCACTCCTGGCAAACTTTCTCTAAGAAAACAGTAAGTGGGTGGCCTGTTGCTATATGCGCTTCCCACTGACGGTCCCTGGGAACAGGCCAATATTGTGTGTTGCAGTTAAGGTTACCGCGAGACTGGAAAAATATTGGCTGTAGCCCTGGTTCTGCAAATTGTTTGCACAGGACATCTATTGCCGTTAATAACCGCGTGCTCTGAAAGGCGGCCGTTTCAGATCGTGTTTGTGAAACGGGAGAAGGTGCTCCCATGGGAAGACACTGCTCCACTGGAAAGTGATTCTTTAGAGCAGCTGCCACATTAGGTGGCAAACCTCTAAAGCAACAGCCACTGAGTGATTTTATCCTGTGTTTTACAGGGTACTAGTTGGGCTTGTAGGATGGCTACTCTGAGCTGGGGAGGAAGAAAATGAAAGTTGTAAATGGAACTACATTGGAGACTTGGACTTTTTCTCTAAAATCGTCTAGCAAAGGACTTTCAGAGCAAAATAGTCACCATCAAACGGGCTGTGTTTTGCTCTGTTTCAGTTCTTTCCCGCAAAAAATACAGGATTCTTATTTCCCATTTTTCTTGTACAAAAAAAGCAATTTCTTAGTAAGGAACTCAGCTATCATGGTCACACTGTGCTCTTGGGGAGGAAAAAAAATTGCCTTCCACTACAAAATGTTTACATTGGCTGCTGAGGTTTCTCCTGATTTCCTCTGTTGGGAATGAATAATTAAGAAGTGAACTGAGAGGTGAAAAAGGCCTCTATGTGTTTAAGTCTAATGTCACATCTTTCCAAGGACAAAGCTTTTAGTACATAGAAAGGTTTCTCTGTCAAGCAGATGAATTCAATAGCTAAGCAAGACGCCAAGAAGAGGAGTCAAACAAAGCAGAGAATTCCCAGTAGGAAGCTTTTAGTATGCACTTACGACAGGTATTGCATGAAATGGATGCAGAGCACACATATGTGGGACACATAGGCAACACACATAAGGTGTTAATAGTCTAAGCTGATGCCAAGGAAGAAAAAGAGCAGACAGGGTCAGCTACTGTTTCCTGAGCTAAACGTTCCTTTTCTTATGGTGGTCAGAGACAGGGGTAGTTTTACAATGTGCAAAACATGCACTTGTAATTAAAATGAAACTCACACTGACAGAGAAAGGGGATGGCAAATGTTGACCTCACATGCTGCATCTGTAGAGCATTTGGGGACACATTCTTTCAGCAAAAGTGATGTTGACTTTTGATATTCCTTTTTAATAAAAGGTGAACAGGAATAAAGTTCTGTGTTAATTTGTATGCACTGCATGAAGCCGTTTCTCAGGAGAAGGCAGTGGCAATGGTACTTTACAATAGAGAACTACCCGTCTATATTTTTTAATTTCCCATCCTTCTATTTAAAACCAGGGATGTTGCCATTGCTTGTACACAATGGAAATTAAAACAATAAATAGGCGAAAGAAAAAATAGAAAGGTTTTACTTATCTGTTCTACTTGTTTTCTGCTGTTGGTCTTTTCAGTACTATGTTCACATAGCTATTTAGGCAGGTAGGTTCCCAGTGTACCGTACTAACACATCTACCCAAGTTTGGCTTGTAAATCCCTTTGAAAATCCACCCATTTGAAATAAGACTTGGAATAGGAGCCATTGAAAACTTTGTCCATTTTCAGGCACACCTTGGCTGATACAGGTGGGCCTACAGAGAGAGGTGTGGAATTTGTGTCAGAACCAGTGTGCCACTGACTCTCCTTGACAGTGGATGGAAAGGTAGTCTGTATGAATACGGAGGCTCAGATGCCCATAGTGGGGGTTTGGACTAGATGATTTTTAAGGTTCCCTTCCAACCCAAACCATTCTATGATTCTATCATCCTCAGGGGCCGAGTTGTGGCTTGAGCTGTGCTTTTCTGCTTGTCTGGGGGAAAAAAAAATTCTCTCGCTTGGTCTTTTGAATTTAAGATTCCAGGGAAGGATGAGAAAATCTGCTCCCAGCTCTCCTAGACTTTTTAATCTCCTGCGCTACCCAAAGAATCAACAAGTACATCATCTTCCTCGCAGCAAGATAAGATCCTTTAAGAGGCAGAGCGCTCTGCCTTCCAACAAACTCATGCATAAAAGGTTAATTTAGAGTGTGCAGATATGTGTGTATGTTGGGCAAATGGAGAGCCAGAGGGATTCTTTTTATTTCTCCTATTCTCTTAGGGTTGGCTAGTGAGTGCAGGTTGAACGTATGACTTTACATTACGGAGCACCTCTCCATCACCCGGGCCTTTTGTCAATTCACCAAATGTGACAATTACAGTATTTCAGAGATGAGACTTTCTAATCCTATTACTCATTCATCAACCTGCAGATGATAGCAGAAGCCAGATCGAACAGTGCCAAAAGAGCAGCGAGGAGCCTTCTCCAGTGCTGTGAAACTAGGCTTAGCTCAGGCACAATAGGTGTGTAATTTAAGGTTTTGTTGAGCTGAAATCCAATCACATACTTGACTGGTAGATCACAGAAAGACACAGACAAAAAGAATGAGATAATTCTACCTCACACAAACACTTGAATCCGGCTTTGACTTAATAACAAGTGTGTGATCAACCTTACACTGTTTCTTTCTTTTTTTTTATTTTATTTGAACCTAGAGATGGGATGGCACTGAAATACTTTACCTACTTGGGTATCAGCCAATAATATTAAAAAGAACAACAACAAAAAAGAACACACGCAGAAAAAAGCAAACCAGAAGGAAATGGAGGAACTTGCTTAGACAAATAAATGGAAAAAATACAGATGCTCATTATATGAAAGATAATATGAAAATTTAATTTCCAGGCTTATCTCTGTGCTATCTTGTCAGAATCTGGTACCTATTGCTTTCCCAAGGATGGAGAGGATCTAGAAGAATTATGAGGAGAACAAAGCTAAAAAAGTTAAACCTTGACTATAGAAGGAAAAAGTATACTGTGAACCTTACTGTACTCTCTCTCTTGCAACTAAAATACTCCTTTTACTTTGTCCTATTTCAGACACATGCTGCAAGAGGAAGGGTGGGAGTTCTCATGGGTGGGTGAAGCGGGTGCTGAGGTGCCGCAGCCATGTGCGACTGCAGGTCGCATAGCTGTGTGCAGGGGAGTGGGAACATGAGGAGGAGGAATGGGAGTCTTAACCACTATCTTTTGTGGAAACAAGAAAGTGGATTCACTCTGTTCAGTGTTTAAAGAGGTAGCTTTTCATTAGATAGTGTATTATTTGGATTTGGACTTGTAAAGGAGAGTGTTTGATACAAGCTGCTCTAGGAGTGGCCTTTATATATTAACAAAACAAAGTGCAAGGCATGTAAGTTAAAAGCTTTGTTAGGAAAACTCTCTGCAATAGGAACATTCACATTTATGTCCATTGCCATCATCAGTGCTGTTCTTCCACATAGTATAGCAGTCCAGCTTCTCTGGCTGAGTAGAAGTCCTCTGTCAAAACCAAACTTCGAAAACCACATTTCCATAGTTCTGGTGTCCATCTCGACCTCTTTGAACTAAAAAATTCAGTGGGATTAATAATGCATGAAATTTGGTACTAGCTTGTAGGTGTCATGAGCTGGACACAGAAATACAGAGATCCCAAACTAGAGGAGACATTAAAAACATGAGTACGAACCCACTGCTAGGAAAAATCGCAAAAAGTTTTAATGTCTTAGGTCTGGCAGAAGAGCAAGTGCTCTAGTATAGTGGTTAAAAAAGTGTTGTTTTTTTTTTTTTTTAAAGTTTGCAAATGAAGAAATGCCTTCAAGCCACATGAATTGGTATGTAAGGCTGCAAATGCCTTAGATCCAGTTACAGGAGCATTGGGTCACTAATGTGCAACCAGCACAGTGGCAGCCCATGAACGTGGGCAGGGCATAACTCACATGGAAGCCAGTGGTCAGAGCTAATCTGCAGCAACAGGTAACACTTCCACTGTCCTTCTGCCAAAACAAAGGAGACAAGCCCTAGTGTCAGTAATGCAGTGACTGGGGAAAAAAACACAAGAAGCTCAGAGAGATAAAAAAGAAGGGGAATCTTGGGGGTCAAAGAGTTAAAATGAAGTTTGAAGCTTGGCGTTAGTCATAAGAAATCAAAATCCAGACAATGTTTTACTAAAGAAAAAGTAAATAAATTAGCAATTTGCAGGATATTAGACTCAAAAGCATACAGAAACAATATCAGTGGAAAGATTCTTTTTTTTTTTAATAAGTGAATTAGTGGGGGGAAATCCCACAACAATGAAACTCATATTCAAACATGACCAGGAGAGAGAGAGAGAGATTTTCAACGGTTCATAGGAATATGAGGAGATTGAGATATGTTCCAAACAGACGGGGGAAAAAAGAAGATATCCACAACACAGTATAATCTGAGAAGCTCAAATGGAGTCTAATGTGGTTCTCAAACTGCAGAGATCTCATAAACATAGAGATTTCATTCAGCAATATAAACTCTGACATTTGACCAGACAATTGCCTTTGGGGCATTAGCTAAAATAGCCTCAGCTTTAAAATTGAAATATGAACTTCTGAAGGCTTTGGTAGTTGCTTTCCAGTGACACTGAGACAACCAATATGAATAGTGGCTGCTGGATATATCAGCATCCCTAATTTAGTAAGAGGCTGGCGATTTTGGCTATGTTTAGACGCAGACACCCTCTCATCTAAAAACGTTCTTTCCCTTTGATTTGCATATGTAGGTAGCTCAGCTGTCTTTCACCAACATGAAGACAAGTATAGTTTTCACCACCCTTTTTGCCTGTCAAGAAGCCAAATGACATGGTGGTTAATGGTGTGTAGCAGACTTAGTGTGCCGGGGAGGTGGTGCTGCTCCTTGGATGTGGCGTTTGCAAGGGTGACCCCGGAGAGGCGGGGTCCTTCCATGGCTTGGGGAGCGCCTGTGCAGGGTAGCACAGAGGTTGCTGTTGTCTTCAATGTTTTGGGGAGGAGGCATCAGGCATTTACCCTCTCACCCGACACATAGGTTTTATAATTCCTTTTTCTAGTAGAATACAGTTTGGGTTCCTTTGTGCTGTGAGCCTCAGCCTGCGAGTGGCAACCCGCTGCGGAGCAGACCCTGAGGGTGAGCGACAGTTGCCAGAACAAATGCAATTGTTGGTGGTCTCTGGGGGCTGCAAGTCCTCTCTGTGGGAGCTGTTTGATGTTGCTGACCCTACACTGAATCGGGAGGGGAAGGAGGAAACTGTGTTCAGCACTATCTGTATAAGTACATCTGCTAACGACCTCTGCCTGGGAAGGTGTAAATGTATGCAAAGTTCAGCACTTCAGCAAGTGCTCTCCTTTTACAGACATGCATGCACACTGCTACTGTATTTTTAATAGGTATGCTCTTTTCATGTTATACAGTCCAAAATTCTACCCAAAGTAACAGTGAGAAAATAAATACTTTTTGTTTCTGCTGGCTTCTTGATATCCTGGAGGAACAAGAAGGGTACTGGTTTTATTTTGGTTTAGACTATGCAGGTGAGCATCTGCTTATCTGCGTAAGCCCCTGACCCATCTCACCTTTAGCAACCAAATCAACTGCCAGGACAGCTACATGATTTTCCTGCTTTTGTCCAATATAATAAAGGCAACAAGCTAAACCAGCTTAGAGACCATGCTGTCTTCCTGACCACAAAGTAACTTGCTTTGTGTGCTCCCAATACAAGGAGAATGTAAGGACCTGTTTGGTAATATTGTCAATATGTTCCCTTGAACTCCATGGGTTCGTTCTACCTGCACACCAGCTCTGTGTGTCGCAGGTCTCTGCTGACTTCAGCA